>NW_008604370.1:0-4150 GCF_000691845.1 Merops nubicus | reverse complement strand
CTGGGTCGAAGCCGGAGCGGGGGCGCTGCGGCCAGGCGAGCTGTGCTGGCGTCCTCTGCTCCAGCATCCTGTCCTGCTTTGCTGTGCCTGTGGCCCTCACGGGACTCTGCAGGAGCGCTCCAGGGAGAGCTTGGAGGCATCCCTGTGCCTTTTGTGGGTGCACAGGGATGTCTGCTGCATCACAGCAGTGACCCGAGATCCACCTTCTGTACTTGGGCACCTCCAACACCTTGTCCCAGCCCTGGTCCAGTGCCATGGCCAGCTGATCTGCTTGGAGATGCTTGGGTAGCTGCTGCTTTGGCATTCATCCCTGGAGAGCTGTCTGCAGGCTGCCCCGTGTCGCACAGAGAGTGGGTCACAATGCCTGTGGTTTTGCTAGGATGAGGTAAAGTGAGGTAAAATTGCACAAAAAAGCTTCACAGAAGTTCTGTGTCAATGGAGAGAGGAAGCAACAGGTTGCACCTTGTCACAAACCAGTGCCAAAGGTCACCGACTGTCAGGGTCGCGAGATCTTGGTGTCAGAACCATGGTGGAATAACTTTATCAACATACACATAAAGAAGTGAGGAGGGACCTGAATTTGGCTCAGGACTTCCCCTCATGTCAGACACTGATGTATGAGGACATGAGAGTCAGAAGGGACTGAGCTGCCATCATCAGATGCAGCACATGCTCTGATCCCACGTGGGAGCTGTGCCACCCCCACAGCTGCATTTGTCCTGCCTGTGGCACGAGGCTGGAGTTCTCTGTGGGTGGGGTTTGGGTCTGTCCACGGTTCACAGTATCTGATTTTCTCTGGGATGTGGAAATAGGTGATGCTCCCAGTGAGCTGAGGCAGCCTGCTGGTGGGAGACAACTCCCACTGAGCACCTTCAGCTGTAGAGATGCCTGCAGAGAGGGGGGTTCTTGTTAGCCTGACTTTGCCGGTTGGAAAAGGGGTGCCCCTGTGTCCCCTGTGTCTGCTGGGTGGGGCTGTTACACCTTCCACGGGGACGCAGCAAGGTCTTGATGTCCCTGGACTTTGTTTTTTTGCAGGGCTTTTTTGCCTGCAGCAGAACCTCTGCTCACAGCTGAGGGCTGAAGAGCTACTTTTGGGTGTTTTTTTGTGCCCTGGATCAACAGCCTCTTGGCCAAGAGCCTCTTTGCCCTGTTGTTGCTGGGAGGATCCTGTCCAGGTTGGGTCTCCGTGTCCATGGGGCTGGGGCTGTTGGAGGTGCTGGGGCGTGGGCTGCAGGAAGGGACAGGGAAGGTGGCAACAGCACCAGCCACGGGTCCTAGAGGGTCTAGCTCTGCACTCTGGTGACATCCTGTGGCAGGAGCACCCCTCACTGGCCCTGTGCTGCTGGCACCGGGCATCTCTGCCAGGCTGGATGGGGGACAAACATTTCTCCTGACTAGGGGTGAAATGTCTCTTGGGGCAGCCCTCATTTTTTCCTGCAAGCCTGGCTGGAAGCTCTGCTCCTTCTGCTTCTTTACTGCAGAGCTGCTTCAAATTACACCCTGCTTCTGTGCTCAGATTTAAGCCTTTGAGGCCCCGAGGCTCTTTACAGAGTCACATTTTGTCCCACGTACCCTCAAGTTCTGAAAGCCCAGTGCTGCCACCTTCTTCCTCTTGTGTTTCCCTCCGCTCCCTTTTCTCCTGGAGTAGTTTCTGCAGTGAGCTGGGGAGCTTCCTGCTTCCCTCGGGGCTGCCCAGTGTCCCCAGCGCTTGCTCGCTGGCGGGGGCGGTGCGCTGGTCCCGCCTGCGGTGTGCCCGGGCTGCCTCCCACGGGCTCTCCCCGGGCACGCTCCTGTGTCCTCAGCTCGGGTGGGGTTTTCAGCCCAGACTGACTCTTCCAAGCAGTGCAGAGAAGGCAGACATCTTATGGGAAGGAAGTAGGGAGCAGAAACCTGGTGGCTTGGGTTGGGGGGAGTGTGAGAAAAAGGCAGGGAATCACTGAAGTATGTAACCGGTCACAAAACTGGGGTGTACATGCTGCTCCACTGGGCTCTCCACATTTATCCACTGGATCTGGCCCCGGCAGTGCCTGCTCCTGCAGCCTCTGGGCCACCCCTGCACTGGCAGCTCTCTCCCAGCCTTGTCTTTGTACAGGTCACTGGGCAAAAGGAGAAGCACTTGTTGAACCACTTAGCTCAGGGGCACTCACTGCTCTGCAGGATCAGGCCGTAGCTGAATTAATTGGCCTTGAAGCAGCAGTCACTCATGTACACCTATTGGCATATTCCATTTGACATGTTTGGTTTCAACCTCATTTATTTCTGGCAAAGAGAGGAAACAGCTTCTCTCATGACTGGACACCTCCTCTGCGTGCACGTGGGGGGCAGGAGCTGTTCTGTGGGGGCTTCAGAGTGGGGGTTTGAAGGGCTGCTCCTTGTTGCTTCTGGGGAGTGTGGGTGGTGGGAGTGGTGCAAAGGCCAGTGTCAGTGGCTGTCTGAGAGCCACTCATCACA
Organism: Merops nubicus; assembly: GCF_000691845.1. Taxonomy (NCBI): domain Eukaryota; kingdom Metazoa; phylum Chordata; class Aves; order Coraciiformes; family Meropidae; genus Merops; species Merops nubicus. The sequence continues at coordinate 1,699 of NW_008604370.1, read as the reverse complement.
GACACGCAGGGCTGGAGGCATCTGCTCACCCTTCACACTGGAGCTGGGCCAGCAGCATCCTGCTCTTCACAGACAGATGTTCAGCCTGGCTGCTGAGCATTGACAGACCACAGTCAGAGCTGAGCTCGGTTTGGTGACACAGTCCTTACAGCAGCATGTGCCTCCTGCTCTGTGTCCGCACTGCTGGTGGCCCTCGCCAGGCTCCTGTCGCGGCCGTCCACAAGCTCCCGGTGCCCTGTCATCCCTGGAGGTGTTTCTGAGGAGGCTATGGGCTGTAAGAGTATTGGCATTTTTAAATGACTTGAGATTGACTCTGCTTCTTGTGGAGGGTGTTTCAACGCATGGAACACCTCACTGACTCCACCTGGGAGAGATCCTATGGAAAAAGAAAACAAGTATCTCTTTCCATTTTGAATGTTTTGGTCCCAGGGCAACACGTTTTACTGTGTGTTTGTGTGAGGGTCACGTAGCAACCAGGAGCAAAGCACATCTCTTCAGGACAGGGCCCGCAGGCCCGGCGGCTGGCCAGCATCCAGGGCACTGATGCAAGCTGGGCTCTTGAAACTGTCCAAGCGCTCGAGTCAGCAGCATCTGTCTGCACAGTCATTTATCTGTTATTAACTAATTAACTGCCACTCCAGACAAGGTAACATGGTACCACGCAGCACAGGGGTACTCTTAAACTTTCTGGAAAGTGGGAGAGGGAAGTTTCAGGAGGATTTGCAGCAGGGGTCAAGGGTCTTTCTCGTGTCCAGCGCCAGGCAGTCTGATTTCAGTGGGATCTGTCTGGAAGCAGTGTTGTGGCAGCAGTACAGTCTGGCACCTTGTCTCCTCCCCACATGCTCCTCAGCTGCAGAGGCTCCAGCCCAGCGCTGCTCCCCTGTTCCTTTCCTGATGCTTGCAGGCACCTCCCAGCCCATGGATCCGCTGGGGAGGGGGAGCTTTCAGAAGGCTTCCAGCCCGACTCTTGCTGACTGCTGGGGTGCACCAGCTCACAGGCAGCAGCACAGGAGCTGGGAAAAGGGAGGCAGGAGGCGGTGGTCCAGCTGGGCAGCAGCTCATGCAGTTTTGCAGATGCCCTCATAGTCCTGGCAGTAATAAGCAGATTATTGGGAAGCTGTTGATTTTTAGTTTAAGTTGGTGAAAGCTTTTTGGATTTGAATATGTAGCCAGTAAAACTTTTTAAGAGCTTCAGCGGAAGCACACGATAACAGGCTGTGAGTAAGAAAAGCTTTGGGCTGTGTGGCTGAGCCAGTGGAGGCATCAGAGCTGGTGATGAGGGGAGTGACCGTACCAACCTCCACACGAACCCCTCGGGAAGGAGAAGGTGGAATCAGCAGTGCTGAGTGTGACCCTCCGTGAGCCCCGCTGCAAAGCCTGTGCCCTGGGCAGCCTGGGAGCGGAGCTGGCTGCAGCACCAGGGCTTGTGCTTTGCCTCTGCGGGCACGGGGAGCTGTGCCCAGAGCCTGGTACCTGATGCACTGGGAGCAGTGCCCAGAGCCTGGTACCCCATAGCTGGTGTGCAAGGAGCGGTGCCCGGTGCTGGATACCTGGTGCATGGGGAGTGGTGCCCGATACCTGGTGCCTGGAGACCAGTGCCCAGGGAGTTGTGCCCAGAGCCCGATAGTCGGTGTACAGGGAGCAGTGCCCGGTACCCGGTGTGTGAGGAGCAGTGTCTGGTGCCCAGTGCACAGTGAGT
>NW_008604369.1:11118-16260 GCF_000691845.1 Merops nubicus | reverse complement strand
GGCTCTGCCCGGTCCCCTCTCCGAGCCCGCCTCCCGGCCCCGCCACTCGCCCGTTCCACAAAGCAGCGCAGCCCCAAAGTTACAGAACGTTTCCATAGGTGCCGGTCGCCTCCCTGGCGGAGCCCTCCTCGGCTGCTCGGGGCTGCTCAGGGAAAAAGGACTTCAGCCCCAAAGACGAAGGTGCCGCTTCGGGAACGGGCTGTTTGCTCGCTCCCCTTTCTTTCCTCCTTTTTAACATTTGTCTGGCTGCTGTACACTTACTCCAAAACCAACCCGGAACAGCCGAGCTAAAAAACCAAGCTTGACAAATGTCCATCTAGAAAGGGCTCTTTCCTAATCCTTAAAACTGCCAAATTTCTTTTTCTTTGGGAGAAAAACAAATCGACAAAACACCTTAGCTCAACTTCCCTTCACGCAAAACCCCCAAAACAGCTGTTGTGTAATGCTTTTCTTCTGTCAACCTTTTATGTTTTCTTAAAATTTGTTTAAATATCAGACACAGGTTGACACGTTGACAACAATAATCTGACTTATCTGCCAAACAAAAATAAGACCACACATTACACCTATTTTCTCACTCATCTGAGGTTGTTTTGTTTTGTTTTTCAAATTATCTTCCGTTACACCAAGCTATAACTGGACACACTTCACAGAACTGTAGAACGTTTGGGGCTGGAAAGGACCTTTAAAGGTCATCTGGTCCAACCCCCCTGCAGTAAGCAGGGACATCTGCAACTAGATCAGGGCACCTTCTGCTGTGGACAGGCAAAGAAGTTCAGTATCGAACTTAGCAGGACTAGTAACAGAAATTCTCAATAAATGCACTCAGGAACTCCAAAGGACCATTTCACCTCTAAGACTGATGCCACACTGATTCTTCCCAGGGAGGGGGCTGGACCAACAATTCCGTGTTCAGATGAAGCATAGTCTAGGTGCCCGGCCTACAGGAAAGCTTTTATCAAACCAGTTCTCCAGAGATTAAGATAAAACTTTAAAAAGAAAGCACACACATGAAAAAATCTCCACGTGTTTACTCTGAAACAAGTAACTATTGTACGAGAGCCACTGTGCCACGTTGGTCCAGGTACGGACCCAGAAAAGCGTTGAGCTACAGGGAGCGCCCACGCCACGGCTTGCCAGCGCACCTCGGGAACCACGCGTACCGGCACGCTGAGGGGCTTAGAGACCTTCAGCTGAGCTGCAGCAGAGATGGTAAATGTCAATATTTCATTTTGCAGGAAGGGTTGGTTAGTCTGATCCAACCAACAAGTGGCGAATTGCTAAACCACTACCAAGGCATCAGTCATCTGCCAAGTCCATTTGGCACTCGGAGCCCTTTAGGTTTAACCTCTTGGACGGGCATCTCCGCAGAGTTTAACCATCTCTCTAACCAGTTGTTCTGAGATTAACTAAAGTAAGCTCCTCTTGAGCCAAAGAAGATACTCAACAGTGGACAGAAGCTGTGTACCTTCCAAATCGTGTTAAATAGAATGAGTTTCTGAGTTTATTACCGAGCAGGTTAAGCAAGACTGGAGCACCAAGCTCCCCCGTAACTGCCTATTGATGTCCTTCCACCACCCCACTGCTGTGCTGCCTCCTGAGCTGATGCCCCCCCTGCAGCATCACCGACCCACCACGTATTCACAAAGTTGTTTGTGCTGCTGTATCTGAAACCCGTAGATATTTGCAAACATGTTACTCTCTGTAAAAAAAAAAAAAAGGAAAAAAAAACAAAACAACCACCACAAAAAAAACACATGTTTTGACACACTAGGTAATGGGTCACCTGACAAGTTTAAGTATGCTAGCACAAACAAGACAAGTTGCAATTTAATAATAGCTGGTTAAAATAATAATAATAATAAATGACTCTCAGTACTTTTCCCTGCTGCTCACGTGCCCCAAGATGCAGGCTAACAGGTATGAAGCCAGATGAGCTGGCCTGGTTCTTCCCCAGAGCTTCCAACAGGGAGCCTCATTTTCTCTCACGTGAAAGATGCAAGATTTAGTTCCTTTAACATAGAAGCACATTAATTGCCATAAAAATCTTAGTAAGGACAAAACTAATTTTACTACAGCACAGTGGTCCAACACCAGTCATGTTGAGTAATTCCTCCCTGGCCACACAAACTTCAGCAGGATTATAGAAGGAGCCAAAGAACAACTCAGGGTAGGGTTTCACATTCGGCAGCAATTCCAATTGAAGCTGATCCCACCCCATGTCTCTTTTGCTCCCCAGCCTCTGAGCTGTGCCCGTTCAGCTCTACGTTGGAACATGTTGGGACCCAGGCAAGTGGTCTGATCCTGCTGCAAGGTAACCCCATGAGAAACTGGGGCCGGACACTGAAAAAAGGCGAAGCCGTTCTGTCTGCAACTACTCCCTGCCCCGATTCACACATCTCCACAAGTGTGTGTCACCATCATGGCAAGGCAGAAACTGTTTGAGCCAACTCTTCTGCCAAGAAAATGTACATGGGAAAAATGGGATCAGTCATCTCAAGACAGACTTTTTTTTTTTGAAAGCAACAGAAGCGATGGATTTAATGATTAAGATAAAAACTTATGTCTATACATATGGTGGACTGTTTTCTTCCAAACTCAAACTGATTAACTCAAAGATACAACTCTCTCGAGTGAATGAAGGCACATTTAGTGAAACGTGCCTGATCTGATAGGCCCTATTTACCACTTCTAACTTTTGGGAAGTTACTTCAAAGCAATTGAGAAATTCAGCCATAGCTACTTCACCACTTCCAATACACTCCCACCTAAATTACAGGTGCAACACACATACAAAGAGACAGGAGCTTCGCAACAGAATCACTGGCTCACAATAGCTGTATCATACATTCGCTTTGGTACTTCACTGATTTTAAAACATACAAGGATGAAAATATAAAGAAGCATAAAAGTGTGCCTTTTATAAACATTTGTTTCTTTTTAACTTCTACTGTCCTGCTATTTCCAAGATCTTCAATGGGTTTCTAATACTATAATAACAGAATCATAACAACTTGAGATTAAACCTTTAAGTATCTAGCTACAAAAGGACAACAAGCAGAAAAGGAAACTCAAATATTTTTCCTTAGCCTGACAATACTACTGAAATGTAAAGGCAATTTACTTTTTTGCACCCTTTTATGCTTCCATGCTACATTATCAACCTGAACCACCCTCTTCTGTGTGTACAGTTTCTCTGCATTCCACTTTTCCTGCCAAAGCATAGTCTGACTTCCTTTTTAAGTTGCATCTGAAGTGTTTTGGAAGTTCTTAAGTTCTAACCTGTACTAAGACAGTCTCTGGAGATAGACTCCATAAAAACAGAAAAAAAAAAATACAAACCAACAACAACAAAAACCAGAGGATATCTGGAACCCAAGACATGTCAAGAGCACATCATGCAGCCAAGAAAACACATTCTGTGCATTAACTGCGTACCCACGTTAACATACCATTATGAGTTTGACATCAAGTCCTTACATCCAAGATGTCCTATCTAGCAAAGCATGCTTTTAGTAATAAAAATTGAACAGTAATCTGAGTTAGGTAATTGAAATAGGCTTCTACATAGAAAGTATCAAATTTTGCCTATTCGTAGGGCTTTGACAGACAAGTTTCGGCAAATATTGCTGAAAAGTCTCCAGGTGTCTTTCTATCCTGATGCCTTCCCACACTTCTGCCAGAGGTTACTGCCCCTGCAATGGAGATGGCAGAAGAGGACATGCCAAGGGGAAGCCTACCATTACACTTAACTCACTCATGAGTGTGATTTTGAGGTAGGAACCCCTAATGACAAGCTGGCGTGTACCCTTTTGCCTCTGTGGCTGCTATCTCCCCACACAGCATCAGCACAGATGTCTCAAGGTAACTTGAGCTCACCAAGTGTCACCAGATCTCATCCAGTAACACAATGCAAGCAGTGATATCACTGGAGAAGCATAGGCTGTCTCGGGTTGAAAAGCATTTCTGAAAAACAAATATTTGCAATAACAAAATACAGGTCTTCAAATCTTGCACTAGCTCTAGAGATCCCCTTACCCACTTCTTCACATTCCCAGGAGCAGTTTCACCTGGTGGTGAAGCAGCGTGGCACATGGTGCTCTCTTAGAGAAACCCTGCCCAGGAGACCAGAGCCCCATGACCCATGTCCATTTTAGACCACTCCTAAGCTCTGGTTTGGGTAAACTCTGTTGTCTAGGTGAAGAGACAATGTAGTGCTGCTGACCAGAAACACAAGTGCAGGGGTGAGCAAATGAGTTTGGAAAGGGCTAAAAGCCAATATAGACAAATAGACCCAGAACCAAGAAGGGAAGGAGTAGAAAACAGACAATACCTAAACACTCATGGGCCATCAGAAAATGACTCGTGGCTAATGACATGTTGTTAACTGTTTCAACAGTGTGTGATGGAAAACCAAAGAGAATACAAATCCTGACATATTTTCTTCAAAAAAATAGCCCTACACTTTTCTAGCAGATAAACTTTTAAAAATACTCTTTAAGAAGAAAATCTGGAATGCCAGGTGCCACCATTTCTGAAAAACAAACAAAAAAAAAACACAGTAAGGAAGTAATAAATTATTTAGTATATGTGGAATCACACATTAATAGATACAGCAAGTATCAGGTGACAAGATGGAATAAGGAACAGAGACAATGAAACAAAGAGATTTAGTAAACTATCATCTTTCAAGAAATAATACAGGAAAACACCTTCTACAAAGTAAAGGTTATGACACATAATTCACTGTGTTAAAGCAATGGGGATGACATAAATAATGGCCATGACCATCAGAAGGGATGCTCATAGACCAGGATCACACAGTAACTCAGGCTGGAAAAGACCTCAAAGGTCAGCTAGCCCAACCTCCTGCACAAAGCAGGTCACACACAGTCAGTTCCCAAAAGGGTTTACAAATATTTTTGAAATTCAAGTCTTTGTTTACATAGCTGTGTAATTATATCTAATGCTGAAATCTGATGGTAGGACCCTATTCAAAATAACCTGTGCTCCAAACAAACCAAGTATAGACAACCCAGGTGGGGGCAAAAAGGTGATACTGAGCTGGCCTGAATCACACTTCAGCCCTTCATCTAGTACTGCCTGTTAGATGGCTCTATCAAACTCCCTGCTCACACCTTA
>NW_008604369.1:1978-11087 GCF_000691845.1 Merops nubicus | reverse complement strand
GAATTGCCTTTGAGAGATACCTAGTCCTCTCTGACTAAGCACAAACCACTTCAGCAGCACTGGAGCACAATTCCTCCTGTCCATTAGTAAGCTCCTTTAAAGTAGTAAAAAAAAGTAGCATTATTCTTTTACAGCTTTGAAAGGAAACAATTCAGAGAAAAACCAGACCACCACAATATTGATGAAAAAAAAAAAAAAAAAATAGGTAGCATGACCATGGGGAGCTCGAATTCAGCCTCTGCCCTGTCCCCAAGGCCCATTACCAATAGCTGCCATGGAATATGCTGTGGTCACATCCACACAGCTGTATGCTCCCCAGGTACAGTCTGAGCTACATAATGGGGGACAAAAAAAGGAAACAAAAAAAAAAAAAGGAGGAAAAAAAAGACCACACCAGAAAATCTCAACTTCCAACAACATCTGTAGTCTTTAGATCAAAATCAGCTAACAAACGTCTATACCAACACTTTGCCCAATTCTAGTCACACATGGAAAACAGTGCACCTTAGAAGACACAGGACAGCTGAGAGCCCAAGCTTCAACTCAACAAGTTTATACATGTCCAAGACACTTATGACTTCACTTTTCTAAAGTCTGAGCATGTTAACTAAGTATAGACAAGAAACTCTCACTGGTCCAAAAAAGCCTTCGAAATAACATGGCCAAGCTAGTAACTTAAAAACAGGTTCTTTTTTCTATCAAGACAATCTGAAGCAAGTAAAATGAAAAGGACATATTAACTGAAAAAAAGTAAACTGAAAATATTCCTAAAACCATTAAGTTATCAGTAATTTAACTGCCCACTGACAGTATCTGGTTAAAGCATCTCGAGATCAAGATTTTCTGCTTATCCATAAAGAAGAAACACAATCAACAGCACCTTCTCTGTTCTGTTCTACTAGCGTATCATTATCTGAGAAGACCACATGTAGAGCACACAAAGTATGTGAGTCAGTTTACCAAGTTTTTGTATTTATTCTTTACCAACAAGCACATTAGAAACAGAGGTGATTGTATCTCCAAGCTGTAGACACCACACGACAGGACAAAGAACACTCTCCCATTCCATTACAAAAAAGAGTGACAGAATAGCCAGCCACGAACCAACCCTTACTGCTACATGAAAGACCTTAGGGAAATAATTTCTTTAAATAATCTTGCTTACAGATCATTTATTTCCTGAGTTACTCCCCCCCCATTTCTGGGCCCAGTTTTCTCCTACAGGGCTTCTGGAAGACACAGGCAGAAAAATAAATTAGAATTCCCGCTGAATCTGTTTTGCACTTTCCTTTGTATAAATATCTACCAGAAAGCCTGATGCAAGGTTAATTATGCAAAACAAGAACCAGGAAAAATTGTGTGTCAGAAGCCTGAAGTAGCACTGAAACACAGCATTTCCCAGAGCCTTATGGCTTCTGCATCCCATCTCCTCTGCTCCCTCTAGAGCAATTCTGCTGTGAGCTGTTCTTCCTAACTTACATCCCTATGGGTTAGAGAACATTAACTGTGGCACAGCATTTGCCCAGGAGGCTGAAAGTAAAACTGATGAGAATTCTACTGGTTTCACTGAATTCCTCCTTAAAAAAAAAAAAAAACATAAAAATACAAACCACCGGTTACAGTTACACTGGTAAATTAAACATAGTTGGTTCTGCTGGCCTCGAGGCCGACTCGCAGAGCACAGAGCCAGTTCCCAAGCTCCCAAACAGAGCAGCCATGCGTGAGCTCTGTTGAGAGCAGTGTGTGGGCCATGAACCCCAGGGCCAGCCCTGAGAAGCATTTGGAAGAATGCTGGCAGGCCCAGGTGGAAACTGTACAAGCAACCACTGCAACAACCTGACAACAGTGTCAAACGATGGCATCCAGTGACTCCACGTTCCCTGTTTATTTTTTTATGAGCACAGCCACAGCCACTGTGAAGAAGCTGAGTGCTTCAGGTGTCAGAACACTACTGCTAGCTACAAACATGCCCCTAACCAATACAAAACACAAGCACGGCCATGAATTATCCCAATTCATAAAGGGTGAAATTGAAGGAAATTGAAATAAATAGTTCTTTCCTCTTCATTCTGAATTTTGTTTCAAAATTCTCTTTTCCAAGCCCTTCTTCACAATGAAAAGCATCTGGCCCATTTCTAAGTGAAGTTGTAGTCTCGTGCAGTTCAGTGGGCCATGGTAAGAAAAAAATACTATACTCACTTGCTTTTATTACAAAGGGGGAGTTGAGGGGAACAGAGGAGAAGAAAAAAAAGTTGGAGTAGCAACAAAAACATAAGCAACAGAGCATGGGAACTAGGGAACTAGGAACTGGAAAGGTCAGGACAGAAACACTTCCACTGAGCAAAAGAGGGGAAGACAGGAAACCTTATGAAACAACCAACAGAAGGTTTCAGGGCACTTGTCTTGAGGGTAAGAGGAGGCCTTCATCATCCAGACGTCTAATAGAAAACCAAATAACAGAACAAACAGCCCAACATGTTTGTGAAAACGTTGAGGACAACTGTTTCACAAAGTTGAGGATGCCAGAAGAGCAGTTACTTCACACTTCACTCTATTAGGGCAGGCTCCATTTTAAACATCTCAATGTGTACAGTGATTTGGCTGGAAGTGGTAACGAGAAATATTCACTGTGCCAAGAGAGGGGAAAAAATGAGAGCAGTAGAAGAAGGAGAACAAATTTTTATCTTCAATTAACTGAAATAAGCAAAGCAAATTTCAACAAACTCTTTGAACTTCTTGCTAGAATCTCTTGAGAATGTGATTTAAAGGAGGACTGGCAGTTATTGTACTGAATACACATAATGGCCAAGTATTCCAACACAGGGGAGAGATAGGAAACCTAGTATGAACAACATGGGCTGCATCAAAAGCAGCCAGTAATAAGGGTCTGAAACTAGAAAGAATCATATTAGGAATGGAAACAAGGGTATTTTAATGAATATAAAGGAACAGCATAAACTGTCAGGGATAAAAATCAGACGAGATAAAAGCACAGCATGCATTATTACCACTGTGCAATATAAAAGGCAAACAAAGTTTCAGAAATAGTTTAGAAGTAAGAATAAAACCACAAAAGTCAGTACATAATGTTAAAGAACAAACAGATAAGGAAACAGAATCAAATGTCGTTTTCTGTATTTCAGCCTTCATAAAAGAGATTTATTGTAGCTAATACTAAAAAATTATTTTGTTATTAGACTAAATAATGAGGGAAACTCAAGTCAACAGGACTGGAAGAAATTCACACTGTGCTTCAGACACAAACAGAAGTAATCTCTAAACCATGAGTGACCATCTTTTCTAACACAGTCCTAGTTAAATTGCCCTAAGACAGGTCAGCAACAACATATTTAGTTGCAAATTATTTTCAAAGTGGGAGAACATTGTAAGAAAGTTCCTTCCTCCAGGACCTGCACGAGGAAGCTCACACCCATAGATGTGTTGCATAGAACTCCTGGCTAAGGCAGGGGCTGTAAACATTTTACAAGGACAAGACCTTAATAAAAATCATTCTGATAAATTGAAAAGCAGTTCATATCAAACAAGTGAAACTTAATAAAGACTAACAGACTTCCAAAGGATAGATCAGGTAAGTCAACATTAAGTTGCTACTAGCTTAATCTTGTTCAGTGCACAGCAAAGGAGACAATCTCCTAATAAATAAAAGTTTATTATAAAAATTGTTCTCCATTTTAGCTGTGAAGTCTTAACTGTGTGTAATAGACAAAACTGGCTTAATCAGCAGTAAAGAATATTTATTTTATACTTAAGAAAACAAGTTACTGAAACAAATCGCTTAGCGATGCAGTAGAATTGCTTTCACCAAATACTTTAAAAGCAAGTTGGAGAAAGGTTCAGTCAGAAATGGTACAGAAACACCACAGAAGGATGAGCAAGACCACCCTGAAGTCTTTTTTGGCCATATAGTTCCATTCATCTGTGGTGACATAGCAAAATTAAGTATTAATTTTATTTAAAAGAGTTTCATTGTGCTTCTGAATCCCACACTTCAGGGGAAAAACCTAAATAATTCACATATATATTTATGAAATGGCTTACTCCTAAATCTCCCAAATTTTAATACAGCACAGGTCTGCCCTTTAATAATAAGAATAACATGCTTTGTTGAGAAAACTTGCACTAAGAACACCACAAACAATCTTCAGTGCCAGACAAAACAAGGAGGGCAGACACCAGTATCAGAACAGTTGGGGTTCCATGAACCCTGGGATGTTCCAGAAGTTATCCTGGATTAGCCAAGGCTTCCAGACCAGACCCTCCAATGGCCATGAGAGATACCAGTAAACATTCAGCAGCAAAGGCTGAGGATTAGGACCACAACTTTGCCACCAAAAACTCCTTCTGCATTGTGCCATTCAAGTGATTCAACTGCACGTACTCCAAGGAATATAAAAATGCACTAGGCAAAATAAAAAATTGGTAGATTTTCCTAAAGTTGACTTTTTTCTGATAGCCTAATTAAACCTATTTTTTGGCTAGAGTTTATTGTCAGTAATTATGTGGCAAAAGAGAAAAAAGGCCTCTCTTTTATCTACCGTACCCAAAGCCAGAAGTCTGGGGAAGAAACATCCTAGTTCGATAGGGCTTCCAGCAGTTGCTTCAAGAAAAGCAATCAGAACATGGACAGATACAGCACTGAAAATTAGTAATTATACATTTATTTTGGAACGGCTGGCAATGGGATTTGGTGCATGTGTGTTTTAGTAAAAATAATTCCAAAAATGTGAAAGGGAAGAATATTCTAAAAGAAACAAGATCTAATGTTATTTTATTCAAATGCTATATATTGATATAGTTGTAGGAAGGAGCTTTTAGAATACCAGAAACTATTGTTAACATAAAACATTTTACTTATACCGTTATTTTACGGTACTTCGAATATTCGATTTAAGAATAATTCTGAAGGATCAAAGTGAGAGCTTAAGTTCCTTATTTAATCAATGCCAATGTTTGGGACAAGAATCAGATGAGAATAACTGATCTATCTATATGCTGTGAAGAACCCGCTCAACCAACCCAAACCAACCTGCATATCTAACATAACCACAGCCTGTAAAAACCTCTCAGGACCCCTTGTAAGAAGTCACATACTGAAGAGCTCAAAGGAGTCAGCCTAAAAACCAAACACCCTCAAACTTCAGACAGCCAAGGCTACAGTTTGCAGGCACTACCTTAAGCTGGCAGTGCTGCCCAAAGCCATAGCTCAGCCTGGGCAGGCTGGCCCTCGCTCTGGCCGCCTCCCTCGTGCTATCACAAACACGTTCCTTTGCCAGGTTCGTTTTAACCCAGATCAGTTTCCCAGTTTCACCACATGGCCCCACAAATGCCTGGGTCAGCACAAGGCAGAGAACAAACAGCTGGTAGCGGAGGGAGGGCAGCGCTGCTGGTTCTTCTTGCTGCCAGAACCAGCTTAAGATTTATGGTGTATGGGGAAAATAACCACCTGATGTACTTCATACACTCACTGCCTCTGTTTCTCCAAGTAACAAATATTCCCAGTTTTAAGGGCTTTTCCTACTCTGTCTTCTTCTCTTTCAAAAACACTAAAGCCACTACAAGTTACTCAAGGCAGTTCCTGAAGCAAGTGCCCAGAATGGTACGAACAGGAACACCTAGTGCCATCTTTATGGCAAAAAGCAGTAAAAGAGAACACAAAAAATGCACAATGGCATACAAGTTACAAACAAGCAGTACTTGCTACAGTAAAATCTCGCTTATCTGTATTTATCCAAACTACATGTATCATACAGATTGCAGCAACTGGTAATCAAATATATTAAACACTGAAAGGATAAAAGCTTTTGAGATTTTTTTAAATTGGTAGTCGCTTAATTGTTTACCATTTTGTAACATTATAGTATACCTAAGACAGCATTTCTTAAGAAGGTATACACAGAATCAGTGTAGAATAGCGTGAGGGACTGATCCTTAATGGTGGATAAGGAAATTCTATTTCCCCTGGCTATACATGACCCTGCTATTCCTCCACCATTGTTGTTGGACAGCTGGGACAAGGGGGAAAAAAAAAAAAAAAAAAGAACTCTGGCCTGAGAAAGGCCGAGGTTACCTATCCTCAGCAAGCCAACTGCCTTGGAAAAACATTTCTCAATTCAAATGACAACTAAGAATAGAAATGTCCATTTCCAATTACTTATCTTATGAAAGAACAATGACAAGAAGTTAGTAGGAGTTGAACATGCTAACAAGATAGAAAAAAAAAACCCAAAGAATATCCACAAGCTAAGCCAAGAAAATTGAAGCGTTTTATTGTTTTAAGCTGGGAAAGTCTCCTGTGTCACTGAACACAGGATGAAAAGATGTTTAGTGTGTAGATGGCTTAAAGAATAGACTCCAAGAGACTGGGTTCTTATTCCTAATTCTGCAAAGACACGCCTTGTGACCAATATACTTAACATACTGGGATTTCAAAAACTGTCATCATACTTAGGCTGCCATGATACTGTCTAAGAGCTCTTGGAGGTCCTCTCACAACAAGTGCTACAGTAGTTCAGTGGATCATCAAACACAAATGTTAACAAACTAACAACTGCAATGTCAAAAAAAAAAAAAAAGCTGAATTCATTTGCAAGTGCAGTGTTTCACGTTTTTTAAAGTGTAGGCTAAGGCTGTAGGAAAACACCTGTTTCCAACATTAAGCCTCATCTCGCTCACCCTTAAGACACAAGTGAAGACACTACTCCGTGTTAATCAACATTTTAACAGCTTTGATAACACATCAGAATAATTCCATAAAACCCACTATGCACAACAACTTTCACAGTCATCCATCACATAAGTCCTACCAAGCACTGAAAATCAAACAATTAATACATGTTCCTCCTGAGCAAAGCAGTCCTGTGAGCAGCTTACACCAGGCTCCATGCAAGAACCAGCTGGGGAACTGCTCAGCAACACGAATACGAGGGAGAAGTCAGGCAACATGGGCTGCTGAAGAAAATGGCACAAAGCTCCCATGGGACCCTGCTCCACACAGCTCAGTCCTCTTCTATAACAGGCTAGAAGGGCTTTCAAAGAGCCAGTGTCATGTCCTGACTGTGAAGCCTGCTCTCGTGCCTCATCCCTTCACACTGTGTGAGCCAGTAAGTACTTTCTGGCTTTTGGTCAAACATTTTGATAGGTGGCTTGTACAGGCAGAAGTACAGGTCACTGTTTGCTTTAACACCTTAACCCCGTCTGTACAATGGTTGTAAAAGCCCATCCATGGGAAGACTTCCATCTTGCCAGGTAGCATGCATCCAGGAACATCTTTATTGTGCAACACAATATAAATTTTACATTTGCAAATGTTGCATTTTGAAGTGAGAAAAGGACACGCAAGTAAAGATACAAGCATCACACAGGTGGTGTGGGATGAACTAAAGATACACAGCTCAGCTAGAAAGAAAACCCATCCAACACATTAAGATTGTTTTGAAATGAGTGCAGGTATCTTTAAATCCTGGCCTACCCTAATGCAAATGCAGCTAAAGTAACGATAAAAATTCTTAAATAATCATTTCCTGGCAAAAATGCTATGCTTACGTGTCCTCAAAACTATCTGCATGTGTGAAATCTATGGCCTTTGAAAACCTACTGCAGCTTGTGTTGGCTAAAGCAATGGAAAACTAGGATGAAAATTAAAACCTAAGCAATTAAACACAAAAAAGTTTTCCACAAATTTCATGCTTTTTAAAATTACCCTATGCTGTTTTGAGCCACAAACACACATTTGCAAAAATAATTTGTAACCATACATCAAAGTCTGATGTATACTGAAAATAAAACTTGAAATGAGCTTAGATACTGACTTACAAAGTAACCATTATCATGATCACAATTAACAAGATTTCTGCTACTCAATTGTTGCTAAGAAGATACATCTGGTTGTGCTGCTTATAACCTGTATAGATTAAGAAAGCTCTAGTACTCAAAATAAATTACAAAAATGTTTACTGCACCTGTACAATCCTATTCTGATACATTTTCATGAGTAACCAGCTGTTCATACAATGACCATATAGTTAAAATGGAACCAACACTCTTCCCCCGTGACTCCTTTCTGACCATGTTCCTGTCCTTCAGGTTCATAGCCTGGAAGCTGAGGTATAACCCAAGTACAGGAGCCAAGCTTCCAAGATTTCAGGCCATACAATGAGACAGCCCCTAACTATTTCCATCTTTCCTATACAATACTAGCAAGACTTTTTTTTAATCATGCACAGGCAAGTTTCTTTCTCCTACCTCACACTGCATCTTTACTAATGCAACTTCATTCTCCTTTTTTGGCTTTTGTAAATGTAATCTCTCCACTTTTTAAATTCATTTGCAAGGTGATACTACGAAAGTATTTTCCTCTCTCATTTCTTTCATTGTAGTTCTGTGTGTTTCCTGAGGAACCATACTGTGAACTTGCTCTCAATTTCCAGACCCTGCATGGCCTGTTCCAGCTCTACCTCTCACATTTGACCCACTGCTCCATACAGACACCTGGCTGTCAAAACGTGAGGAAGAAAATAGGAGTGTTTGTCTCGCACTTCAGGCAGGAAACAAGCTGTCTGTGAAAATCCTCAGGGTGACAACGTTACCCTCCTTTATATATATCCTCCAAGTCTGATGCCTGTGAATCACTCACCGATGCCAACATAGCCGGGTGACTTGAACTTGTTCTTTTGCTCATACCATTCTCACAGCTCCCCTGGGCTTTCTCAATGCTTTTCTTACACTTATCTCCACATTTAAATTAAGAAATTGTTTGTGCAGAAGCCAGCTTTACTTATGCATTTGTGCTGTATGGAATGTAACAGTGCCCCGGCCTCTAGGCACAATTAAAATACAAATAATAAAAATGAACTGTTCACCTAAGATTAAGTCTCCTGACAATGCTACTCATGAAGCTGCATCCTTCAAACAATGACAAAAAGCTGTTCCAGCATCACACTCTACTGTCAGTAACTCTCCAGGTCCTGACGCCGACGATTCCCAGTTTATCCCACCTAGGAAACCTCAGCTGTGCCCTGTGTGTACCCGTGCCCACAGCACCGCTGGGATTTTTACCGATAACCAGGTAAAGCGCAGGGTGAGAGACTTG
>NW_008604369.1:0-1947 GCF_000691845.1 Merops nubicus | reverse complement strand
TTGCACGAAGCTTTCCTGCTGAAGAACCCTGTGCTCCCACGACATAAGCTTACTTCTGGGAAGAGTCGAGAATCCTTGGCACCTCACAGAAGCAGATTCAAGGCAGTTTTCCATCTGTCTGCTTAAACTCATCAAATTTGCTTAAAAACATGGCCTTCAAGAAGGTAAAATACCAACCTACAGCATTATCCAATATGGCATTGTTCTTTAATGGAGGCATCCATGGCTAAGGCATTATTCTATTTGGCTTTGCCAGTTTAATGCAGGGCTCTTCGTTTTATTGTTACTTAGACTGCACTTAGACTGAACATTCAGTGAAACATTTTCTATAATGGGATAAAGCAGTTGAACAATTTGACTGGCTAATAGTGATTTAGACATGTGATTACAGTACAGAAAATGGTCTGACATATGCTCTTTTATCTGGTTTACATGAGGCACATTAATCCAACTGGAAAATACAGAAGTGAAAAGGAAGACAGGACCAAGCAGTCATAAGAAAAGATAGAGAACATTTTTACTTATTTTGTTTCTACGTTTCCTTAGCTAATTGTAATCAGTATTTCATAAATGGCAGAACTTACAAAATAAAAACATTTTCTTCCCCAAATGGATTCAACTAAAAACACCGGTCTATACCTACTCCATGGTATAGTTAGAAAATAAATATCTTCTATAAAATCCTAGTTTTAAAAGCATTGATGACTTATGTCATAACACCTTCACCAACACTACAGGTCTTTCATGAAGATGCAGAAGGACACTCGGCACCACACCAAACAAGAACAATCACAGTGTGAAAAAAAGGAGTAGTGATTAATTTTAATTTTTGTCTCAGCTAATTTAATCTCCAGCTTTTACACAAACACTTATAGTCATGTCAGCATTAACTCTATTTTTTTACAGGAAAATTAAATTTTCTCCCCAAACTAGTCACCAATATTACCATGACACAAAAAAATCTAACCAAAAAAAACCAAAAACTAAAACAAAAACAAAACAAAACAAACAAAAAAAAATAAAAACCAACAAGAATTACCTCTTTAGTACCCACTTTTCACCAAGAGCACATATACAACCTCACACTGGAGGACAAGGTATGTCAAATAACACTATTTGGCTTTTTGTGCAGACTGGTGTGTTTCAGTTATATTGCACTTTTCTTCCTAAAACTTCTTTTACAATAAAATATTCAAAGGTTTCCAACATAAGGTCTGGATTCTACCTGTAGAAATAAAGCCAAAGTACATAAAACTAAGCACAAAGGAGATGAACCTAAGAACTTTACTGCATGTGTATGTTTGCCAACTACTTTCAACTATGGCTATATGAAAATTTGTATCAAGCAAATATGCAAGATAATTAAAAGAGGGAGCTGCAAACAATGCATCTCCACCAGAACCAGGGGGTGAGCATTAAAATCTTTGAAGGGAAACTTCCATCAATGACAACAACAACAAAAGAAATCCATACATCCCCAGTTAATGACAGGTCCCTCCTAGGATATTTATGTAACACGTATTTGTAAAAACAAATTATAATAGAAGAGAGCATAGTCTCTGTGTGCATTAGGTCCAGCCCAGCAGAATCCCTTGCTAGTGTTTTGGACTTCTGCTGTGACACTGTGGTTGGACTTGATGATCTTAAAGGTCTTTTTCAACCTAAAAGACCCCGATTCAGAAACTGGCGGTGAGGTCTGGGGCGGACTGGGGCGGACGTTTAGCGGGGCTCCAGCAGCTCACCCGGTTAAATGCACCCAAGCAGTGTCAAACGAAATCGTCCCTTCAAAACAAAGGGAAACAAACTCTGGAGCCCCGAGGCTCCAACAGCGGCTATTCTGCTAACAATCGTTACGTTTCCTCTCAAAATGCGCTCGCCCAGCTTCGCCCTACTACTGCTGCCAGCAGGCAGGTCACCGCAGGGTCCACCCGACCCAAAACTCACCCG
>NW_008604368.1:0-2608 GCF_000691845.1 Merops nubicus | reverse complement strand
GCCCGCGGTTCTGGAACGGCTTCCTCGGGCCACTCTAGACTACTAATTGCTTCCGTGTTTTTCCTCAGAGTGGCAATTAAGTCTTTGTCACCAGAGATAGCAAAGATACACACAATTCTGAAAAAATCACCTCTGCAATTAAGTCGGCACGGGAGGGGAGGAGCAGTTCACCTCTCTGAATACTGCAGCGAACTATCTTATGCAAGACAAGACATTATTTCTTCTAGAAAGGGAGTTCTTCCTTATATCTGTATTTTTCTGCAATACTGCATATTAAAAAAATCGGGTCAACCATGTTCGGGACATTAAGAAAGGCTGCAGTAGGTACTGAAGAAGAGTTGTGACTGCTTTTACATGCTAGGAAGAAATGGGGAGTCGTAGAGCCACTTAAACAGAATAATAGTTTTAGAAGTTTAAATGTGGTCACTGTGTAAACTTAAACTTAATCACAAACCACCCTATACTAAATATGTAGTTCAAAGATTCACAGAACGTCTCTTCCATAAATTGACTAAGCTCAGACTTCATGTAAATGAATGCTCTTGATCAAACACGGAAATTAGGTTCTCAAAATATTTTGTACTAAAAGTAGTTTGAGCAAAACATCTAAGCAGCTTCAAAATGTGTATCAGCATATGAAGGGAATTCCGTCTCCGCATTAGTGTTTGAGAACCATGGAAACTGGATTTAAGCTATGCTTAAAATAGGAACTGCACAGTCAGAGACAGAAAGATATTTTAGAAACCTAATTTAATTGTCTAGATCTTACAAATGCCAAGGACTTTTCTGTTACTGGTGAAAGGCTACTCCTTAAGAGATGTGTTTAATTCTCTGCTGGGCTAGATGGAATTTGCCCTAAAGTACTTTGTGCAAAAATAAAAAAAAGCCCCACAACTGAACCATAAATAGCTACCTGAAGTAGTGTCTGCAATGTTGAAAGTTATTTCTGAGAAGCTATGCTGAACAAGAAACCTAGAGGACTTCTGAAGGTTAAAAAGTCTCACCTTTAAAGGAAGGAAAATGTAGGAAAAATGGAGCCCAAAATAATGATAAACCACCTAGACAAACTTTTTTTTTAAAAGGATCCTGGAACAAATTACACAAACACACAGAAAAATAGATACATATAGGATTAAAGAGTGAGAAACAATATAAATTAATTCATTAACTTCTGTCTTTAACAAGAGAGTTTACTTGATGATGGGGAAGAAGATATTCTATAATTTGACTTTAGTACTTTTTTCGACAGTTCAATTTTAAAGGAATACTATGGAAGCTTGTTGGCCTAAATGATACCACCTAGACTTATGAATTAATTATTACATTTTTTGAAAATGCATTTGAGTCTAATCATTAATAGTTCCCTGTTCAGCTGAAATGGCATTTCAAGTGGTATGCCAGGAGTCTATCCTGGCTTAATCTTAATCTGAATCAATCTCTTCATTAATTTAAGTGACAAACTAGAAAGTAGGCATACAAGATTTGTGACATTTTGCTGGGAAGGGTTTTAGCCATTTGGGGAGACAAAAACAAGGAGAAAAATACATTTTGACAGATTTAAATTACAGGCTAAATAACATGAAATTCCATGAAGCACAAAATACTGCACTTTGAAAGAGAAAGAAAATACATTAAAGTGGGAAATAATAAGTTATTAGTAATATAATGAAATAGGATGCGAGAGCTGCAGTGTACCATAATATAAATAATGAACAGCGAGATGTTACTGCAAATGGACAAATACTGTTACATAGTAAAAGACATGTAATTTGAGAATAGTAGCAAGTACTTCTTTCAGTCTACTTGCAACAAATGAAGGCGCAGTTGAATAGTATATCCAAGTCTAGGCAAGTTACCTTCAGGAAAACGTAAATCAGTTGGAAAGAATCTGGGGAAGAAAACACTGCATATAAGAGAGGCCAAGAATTTTGATAGGGACTGAAAGAGTGAAGATATGCTTAACCTGTCCCTCCCCTCGCATGCACACACACACACCAAACCTATTGGAAGATTATAATCCGTTGTTCTACCTGTCTGCTGAAGGAAAACTGTCATACAGGAAAGTTGATTTAGGCTGTCTATTGCAAAAATCTTTCTAAAGAAAGTAGTTCAACCCTGGGACGACGCAGTTTCCATAGCCCTGTACCACCCCCCTCCATTTGAAGCTAAATATCGGTATCTTGCGGCTTCTGTTGCATTTCAGTAAGCTAGATGTTCCTTTTCTGCATCATTTTGTTAAGTAATGGCTAATAGTTCAATAATTCCTTGACAAACGCAAATCATTTATTAGAAAGTGCCGTGCGCAGAGGGTCCCGCCTCCCAGCACGCCCGTGGTGCGGGCGGCGGTTGGCACCGGGGCGGGGGAGTCCCGCGAGGGAACACACTTGCGCGGGCGCAGGGGCACCCCGGGAGAACGGCTGTGGCGAGGGGCAACATCGACCCGGTTCCCAGACTGCAGAGCTTCTCAGTGGAGACTCCGTGTCAGAATCAGCGTGTTCGTACTCGCGGGGCACAGGACACGTGCACTTTGCCCGCAGAAGGCGGATCTTTCGGAGGGGACAGCTGCACTGAAGCCGCGTTTGTGACGCATGCGAGTCCGCCGCTGTGC
>NW_008604367.1:488-899 GCF_000691845.1 Merops nubicus | reverse complement strand
AGAGTTCTTTTAAAAACCAAAAAAGTCTCGTAAGGAAAATCCAGTCCTGACTTGGCAGCCTGTCTGTCTAATCTTTGGTAGCTGCAGATGTGCATCTTGGAACAATTTACTCCTGGTTGTGTTCAGGGCTACCAGAGCGACTGCTATTCCCACATATGGAGCCTGGTTTCGGAAGGTAATTTAAACAAATGGAGTGCCACTTCTAATTTTTCAGGCTCCTGCTTTAGGAGCCAAAACTGTTCTTCTGGCTCCAGCTTGCCCACCCTGACTGTACGAGTTCCCACGGGGCTTGCCAAGTTTGCAGAGAACTATCTGTGCTCCCCTTCCCCTTTGGAGGAGGGAGTAATCCCTTGGCGAGAGCAGCACTGGGCCTCGGGCAGCCTGAGGGAGCCAGCCAGTGCCCCGGGCATC
>NW_008604367.1:0-292 GCF_000691845.1 Merops nubicus | reverse complement strand
GAATTTGTAGAAGTACACACACAGCTTTGTCTTGTGGCTGTTAGAACTGCAGAGCTCCCTTAACACGGAGTTCTTTTGCTTCTGCCTGCATCTTGCTGTACTGTGGATCTGAGGTAAGTAAAACAGACTCGCTGCATCAGTTTGTTGTTGTGAAAGGAAATATTTTCAGTCTACTGAAAGAAAACTCAAACTGTGCTGTCAGTTTCCTGGGGCAATTCCTCCCGAGCTGCTCTCTGTAAGAAGTGGGAAACACGGCAGTTCTCCCACCTCACTGTATCTTTACACTGCTGAG
>NW_008604366.1:267-2432 GCF_000691845.1 Merops nubicus | reverse complement strand
CACCTACCATTCTGTGATTCTGTGATCCCCACGCTCTTTACCCAGGGGGGTAATTCCTTTTTGGTCAGATTTCGGGTGTTCAGCACAACACTGTGGTCATTGTGGGGAAGGATCCCTTCCAGGATAGCTGTATGAAGACCCTCTAAATTTCCCCTCTGTACCCTCAGGAAGGAGCTGCTGTGCTGTCTGCAGAGGAGAGAATGTTTCTAGATCATCTGTATGCTGATACAGCTGCTAGTAGCCTAGCACTACACTTCCTGCAACCCTGGTTTACCAAAAAAAGTAACCTTTTAACTAGGTGTGCTCTCACCCCTGGCCATGATACATGAGTACATTTATCCTTTGGATCCTTAAACTGCAGAGGCTGTGGGAGGGAGGGGTTTATGGGCATTATCCAATGTTTTCCTTAATTTTCTACTTTAAAGTGAGGATTTAAGTACTCCTCTGGGGGTGTGTGGGACAAGAGCATGATTATCAAAGGTGCTGCTATGGCACTGTTCTAATTAACTTGCTTTTGAGGGCTCTGTAGGAAGGATCTCTGAACTGAAGCAGTAAGATTAATCAGTGATTTGAAATCTAAACCAAATGGCAGTTGCCAAAATACTCTAGGCCAAGCGTGCAGAAAACTAGAGTTGGAGGGAGCTGCGCTGCTTGTTATGAAACCAAGGACAAAGGAGACATGGAGGTTTCCCCAAGCCTTTTGTTTCTATGGCTTGTTTTCAGAGGTCTGTCTCTTGCCAGCAAGGTTACCTCTCAAATTTATGGTACACCCTTGACTGGTACATTGATATGAAAAGCAGAGTTAATTAAAAGCAGAGGACTTGTCATCAGGAGGACATCCAGAGAAGTCAAAGCAAAGCAATTAGAATAAATATGTATTCAAAGTGCATTTATTTTTTTTTTAGAGTGGGGTTTCTCATTGAGGTCCAAAGCTGCCTGTGATCTGAATGAGGCTGGTTTGCATGTGACTAGGCCTCTGCTTCCTCTGCACAAAGATCCAGTGTGTCAGTAGACACTGTCACTGATATGCCTGAACTCTTCTGAACGTTCCTGCACAGATAAACCAATATGAACTCTGAGCTTCTTGTATGCAGTAGTCTAATTAGACTATTTCTGAATACATGAATATTCTTCTTCACTGTTTTTTTTTTTTTTTCAGATGCTTATAACCAATTTTGCTGGTGTGAAATGTCATGTGCTTGCTTTTAGCTCTCAACATTGGCTTTTAAGCCTATGTAGAATTCAAAAAGCAAGACACCTCTATCAAGCCCTGTAATGGGAACTGGAGCTTTATAGGCACTTGTGTGGAAAAAGGTTTTATCATCTCGTTTAGTTCTGTATTGAAGTGTAGGAAACAGCACAGTTTGTTTCAGAAGTGTTATTTTCCAGCTGTCTCTTGTGTAGCTATGGAAAGATTTCAGTCTTTCAAATTTCAGCCCAACAAATGATCAAAGTAAACAGAGGCTGTTTACGATGGATCTGGGCAGCTGCCTTCAGTCGTTTGTTTCAGCAACCAAGTGCATGTGTGTTCCCAAAATGCTGTGCTCTCCCCAAGAAATCTCTGCTGGTGCCAAGCTAGCCTTGTTTTCCTTAATATCTAAAGGGCTATCTATTTCTTGGAGTTTAAGCCCACTCACCTTTTTCAGTTCTCTAAGCTGTATGCAGAACAACTAGTTCCTTTCTGTTTGCAGTAACTTCTTATACTTCTTGAAGAACTTTACTATGTTTTCCCTCTGCCTTCTCTCTAGGTTAAATGACATTTATTCCAGTTCTCCTTGGATGAGTTTTCTAGAGCTCTGGTAGTTCCTGTTCCTCCCTCTCCCTCCCCTGCCCCCCTTCTTCCTTTGGCTGCCCTTTTTGACATGAGATACCCAGGACTGAACTATATGCCACCCGAGGCCTTCTTGCTTCAGATATATCTTCAAGAGAGCCTTGAGTTTGTATCGCTTTTCTGGCAGTCCTTCCAGGAGCAAGTATTAATTTTGATATTTGCCTGAGCACTGCGAGGTGGATCTGGGTACCACGAACCAGTTGAAATTCACGCACCCCTGTAAATATTGCAGAGTGGAGTAAATCTGGAGCGCAGGTCTGAAAGGGGGGTTGTGTCACCCTGTGGGAACTGCAGAGGCTGTGTAAACGTCTGCGCTTGCTTCGGAGTTTCAGCT
>NW_008604366.1:0-236 GCF_000691845.1 Merops nubicus | reverse complement strand
CCTGAGCCTCGGGCCATGTCGGTCCCCCCCCCCCCAGCCGCTATTGATACCTGAGCCGCCCCGGTGGGCCAGAGCCAGCGGCGGAGCTGTCAGGCTGAACAGGAGCGTGGGGCTCGCTGAGCCTCCAGCTCCTGCGCCGCGTTTCGCAGCCCGGCGGCGGAAAGCGACGGGCGGCTGCTCTCCCGGGAGGGCTCAGCGACCTGCTCCCCCGTCTGACGGTGCCGTACGCCCCCCAC
>NW_008604365.1:4421-5313 GCF_000691845.1 Merops nubicus | reverse complement strand
TCTTTCCTTTGCCAGGTCCTGGAGGATGAAGAGGCGGCTCGTTACGTCCACGGCATTGGCATCCACTGGTACCTGGACTTCATTGGTCCCATACAGGATACAGTGGTGCCCACTCATGAGCTCTTTCCTGACTACTTCATCCTGGCCACAGAGGCGAGCATCGGGGCCCATTTTTGGGAGAGGGATGTGATCCTGGGCTGCTGGGAGCGAGGGAACCAGTACAGCCACAGCATCTTGACGGTGAGGCCCTCGCCTCGCCCTGCGCAGCAGGCCCTGAAGAGGGCTGCCAGCACGTTCCCTCTCCTGTTGGCACCCCGCTCCTTGGGCAGACGTCTGGGCTGTCCTGTTGCAGAACCTGAACCACTTTGTGGCCGGCTGGACCGATTGGAACCTGGCCCTGGACCTGGAGGGGGGCCCCAACTGGGTCAAAAACTACGTGGACAGCCCTGTCATTGTGGATGCCAGCGAAGGCATCTTCTACAAGCAGCCCATGTTCTACCACATGGGTCATTTCAGGTGGGTTGAGGCCCTCCAGCACGCTCTCAGCTGCCTGGGCTCTAGCTCCATAGTTTCAGTAGCAATTTGTCAGGAGGGGAGCAAGGGATAAGTTTGTCAGGAGAGGAGCGTTTCTGCGGTCTGACTCCCTTCCTGGGGCTGCTTCTTGCTCGTGCAGTAAGTTCATCCCTGAGGGCTCCCAGCGCGTGGGGCTCGTTGCCTCCAAAGGGTCCAAGAAGGTGGACCTGGAGTACACGGCTTTCCTGCGCCCCGATGGTGCCGTGGTGGTGGTGGTTCTGAACCGGTGAGTGATGCAGCCTGGCCCATGAGTACGGGACCTCATCCTGACAGGCCACGTGTGTGCCTGTGCTCTATCCCCTGGTGCTCCGGAGCTGCT
>NW_008604365.1:0-4211 GCF_000691845.1 Merops nubicus | reverse complement strand
GGCGGCGACTCACGGCTGTCTGCACCACGGCAGGGCTGGAGGAATGAGCTGGGCCTGGCAGCCCCATGGCGTGCTGGAGGTCCAAAGGCACCGGTGCCCCCTGGGGTAGAGATCCCACAAACTGTTAACGCTGTTTTCTGCTGCTCTGACATTAAATGATGCTGCTGAGTATAAGCGTCCAGGTCCCTCCCCTGCTCCCAGGTACCATGGCTGGGTGCCACCTGGGCACGGAGCCCACAGGAGTCCCAAGAGTGGCATAGAGCGCCTGGATCACCCTGCAGGGTGCCTGCTTAGCCTGCCCACCCTTGCTGCCCTTCTGCCCCCTCCTCAGCTCACAGCAGGGCTTACCCTGCCAGGGGCTTCTCCAGACACAGTCTGTTCCCAGTTACAAGCGTGTGCTACCAGGCAAAGGGGCAAGCCGAGCCCAGGCGCTCTCCTGCTGCCTTTGTGGGCAGGTTTAGGAGCTGGCAGGCAGTCCAGGTTTTACCCTGCACACAGATGCTCTAGGTTCTGGAGCAGGAGTGGGGTGAAGTGCTTGGATACCTGCCTTGGTGGAACCCCTGGGCAGGGATTGCAGCCAAGCTTCAGCTTCCCAGGCTTTTCGGGCCAAGCTGGAGCCACTTGCAGCCTCCTGCTGGACTGGGGGAGTGTGCGGATCATGTCTCACCCAGCCCAGGGTGCAGGGTGCTCCATGAGGTCAGGGCTGGAGGCAGAGCCAGCTCCAGGAGCATTGCAGCATGATGAGTTCAGGGTACAAGCTGGCTCTGAATGGGGCCAGGGTATCTGCAACCACCTCCTGGGGCTCTGCAGGGAGAGGGATGCTGGCCAGGCTGCAGCAGCCCTGCAACGGGCCAGAGCCACGAGGAGGCTCAGGGTGCACCAGAGGCTCAGCGCCCAGGAGGCGTGCCCTGCGGAGCCAGGGCAGCTTGAGCAAGGGGGCACGGGGCCAGGAGTGGGTGCTGAGTGTGGGCACACCCAGGAAGGAGGGAGGGAGCTCAGCGGGTGTGCTGAGCCAAGGATTAGAGCAGGGAGGTTGGGATTGCAGGCAGGGTGAGGAAGGGAGGCTGGGGCTGCTGGGCCAAGCCGGGTCAGCTGGGTTGAGGCAGGCGGGCTGCGGCCCGGGGGTGCTGACAGCCGTGACACCGCGTGGGCTGGGCACAGCCCAGCGTGGCTCCAGCAGTGCCCGGGGCACGGGGTAAGTGTGTGACAGGGTCACTGTGGGAAGCTGGTGTGTCCTGCGCCGCGCTGCTGCTGCAACGCTGCTCTGGGGCAGGAGCCCCGGGACCCTACAACACCAGCGGGATGCCGGCGTCCTGGGGAGAGCTGGCTGGGCAGAAGGCCAGGGGGAACCCGCTCCTGCCCCGAGGCTCTTTGTGTTTGTCCACAAGAGGGAAATATTTCTCCAGGATCACAGCGCCATCAACCCCCGCTTCCAGCATCCTGGTTCCAGCATCCCTGTGCCCGGGAGCAGGACTGCACCTCTACCTGCGGCTTCTTACTTACCGGCTTCCTTTAGCGTTTTACCAGCCCCGGTAATAAAAGCTGATGGCCGGATGCTGAATCACCTCGGGACTCATGCCCTCATCCCTGTACTCGGCTCGGCTCTGAAGCACTGGCTGGCTCTGGCTTAAGTAGAGAAGGGGCGAATCCTCCAATGTTGTTTGGCTTGGGTCATTAATTCTTGTGCAAAGCTTTGGCTCATTTTGGGGTGCGCACCAGCTGGTGGCTGCTGGGCCAGGAGGATGGGACCTCCCAGCAGCTGGCCTGGAACCAGTGGCCACTATCAAGGGCCAGGTCTCTCCATGCTCAGGGCCAAGGTCAAGCTGCCTGGCAGGACCCTGGAGGCTGAGCTGCTACCACGGTGCTGCGTCCTGGCTCTGCGCACCCAGCTCCCGCTTTGGCACCGATGTTTTCAGTGTTGCCGGACAGTGTAAAGGCAGCTCAGCTCCAGCTCCATGTTCCCAGGGACTCCATCCCCACTGCCTTTGCTAAGGCACAAAATTAACTCCCCAGGCTCCTCTGCCTGCTGTGGGGCAGGTCTGTGAACAGCGTGAGAAACTCCGTGTGCCAGGAGTGGCAGCAAGAATCAGCTTTGTGAGGATTTGGTGGAGCTGCCCAGCAGCACCTGGGCCACCTGCTCCATGCCAAGGCGTTCCCCTTGCCCTGGGTCTCACTTTTCCTGCTCAGCAGTTGAAGCTCTTATCAGCTGGTGTTGATAGGGATAAGCTCCAGCAGCCTCCGCACTGTTTTTGCTCCTGGGAACTGGTGGGGCTGCAGGGACCCAAGTCTGCTGCAGGACAGTGGCCAGGCAGGGAGCAGGCAGAGCCAGACCCTAAAATGAGGAGGGAAAGGGTGTACAGGACACTCTGAGTGGCTGGATTGGGATGGGAGGCAGCTGAACACCGTGGGGCAGCAGGGGCTGATCTATTAACCCCTCCCCAAAATTGGGGCTTATTAGCCTGGGTGTAGCAGCCAGCTGACATGTTAGTCAGAGCTGGGGGTGGGAGACTCACGGGGCAGAGGGACAGGGCCAGGAGCTTCATTCCGGGGCTGCCTGTTTGCCCTGTGAGTCAGAACTGGGGGCTGCCTGTCCCTGTCTGCCCCTTCCTGGGTGGCAGCTGGCCCGGGCAGCCTGTGGCTTGGCTCCACATGGCAGGCGAGGTGTGGGACCGTGGCAGGGTAGCGCTGGAGGGTAGAAGGAACTTTGATTGATTAATTGAATTGCCCCACAGCTGCATCTGATATGCCAGAAAAGGAAAAAGTTAGTCATGAAGTGCTGCTCCACCCGAGAGGGAGAGCTAACGGAGAGGTTTAACCCTGTGGAGGGAAACTGGGCCCTGGCGTGCGATGCTCGCGGGCAGGCGTGGCGCTGGCCAGGAGCTCACGGCTCTGTCCCCCGGGCAGACACCCAGGTGTCCCCTCAGGGATGGACACGTGCGTCCAGGGGAGCAGGACGCGTCTGTGCGCCCGAGTGAGCCGGCCCGGGGCAGCCCTGGCTTTTTGGACTGGGAGGGTTGTTCTCCAGGGGGCAGCGAGCGCTCCTGGAGCGGTTTGTCGCCCAGCACAGAGAAGCAGAGCTCTGCTCCTGGCACGGCCGGTGTCCTGGCAGCGGGCTGTCCTCCGTGGGTCTGGCTTGGCAGAGCAGCCCTGACTGCTGTTGCCAGGGGCCAGAGCACACCCCACTCCGGGCAGGAGCACTGGCACTGGCCAGCTTGCTGCTGCTGCTGGTGCCTTCCGTGCGGTGGGCCAGGGCACGGCAGTGGCCTCAGCCCCTGTGTGGCTGCACCTAGCAGGTCCTTTTACTGCACTGGGCCAGGCAGCCACATTTGCCATCCTCACCTAGGGGTCCCAGACCCTCCCCATGCTGGGTGCACGGCCACAGCAGCTCTTAGGGATGGGAATAGGGGAGCCAGGGTAATGGGCAGGGCTAGATAGCCCAAGGTGCTGTTAGAGCTCCTAAGCAGAGCAGCCTGTGGTGCTGGTGAGATGCCCATGGGCTCTGCTGTGCTTCTAGGGATTTATCCAGACCCTGCCTGGCAAAAGAGAAAAATCAGCTTTTCCTTCACAGTGTTGCAGTGGGTTCTCAGAGCTGCTCACGCTGAATCTCCCTGTGCTGGTGGGGCCTCTTGTGTAGCCAGAGCTGCCAGCACAATGTCCCCGTCTGTCTTCCGTGGGGGCTGATGCCCTTGCCTGGTAAGGGGCACTCGGTGTTCCCTGGCTTCGGCCCCACAGAGAGGAGATGTACAATGGTCCGGGTCTAACACCAGTGGTAGGTACGGGCCAAGAGGAGGGCAAGGAGGAGCTGTGGGGGTGGGAGAGGGTGTGCTGTGGAGGGAAGTCTCGAAGCGGCTTCCTGTAAAGGTGACGTGGGGAGACTGGAGCTGCCTGAGGAGGAGGGCTGGTGGCACTGCAGGTCAGGGAGCAGCTGGGGTGGAGGTGGGTGGGCTGCAGGTTCCTGGGAGGGATAGACCCAGCTCACCTTCCTCCAAGGTGAGGGTCTCTGGGGGCAGGGGGGAGAATGGAGCGTGCAGCAGGCGAAGGAGGAGCCAGGGCGGAGGAGATGGTGCTGCTCCAGCTGGGGAGCACAGCCTGCCCCTCCACCCTCTCCTGCATCCACCCATGCCTTGGCTGAAGGTGCCCCTGCTTGCAGGGTCTGCTCCCCAGGACCCTCCAGAGCTGGGGGGACGTGAAGGAGCTATGGGGGCTGTCGG
>NW_008604364.1:320-3577 GCF_000691845.1 Merops nubicus | reverse complement strand
GAAGTTGTCGTTGAGGAAGAGGAGCTTCAGGTTGGGCATGAGGCTGAAGGCCGCCGGCTGGATTTCCCTGATCAGGTTGTACTCGAAGTACAGGTAATGCAAACTCTGCAGGCCCCGGAACATGCCCGGGGTGAGCCGCTCGATGTCGTTGCCGTTCAGGTAGAGGCTCTTGAGATTCGGCAGGTTGATAAAAGCCCCGTCCTGCACGTAGGAGATCCGGTTGTTCCCCAGGTGTAAGAGATCCAAGGAGGAAAAATTCCAGAAATCGGAGCGGTAGATTTTCTGGATCAAATTCCCGCTCAGGTACAGCTTCTTGGCATTCAAGGGCCTGGGCAGGAGCTCGGAGATGTTGTGGAACCCCCGCTCCTTGCAGTTGACCGTCAGGCCCAGGTCATTGATGTGCAAACTGCAAGAGCACCCAGTGGGGCAGATGATGGGGATGGGGGGCCGGGTCTGGTAGGCAGCCACGGGCGGCTGGTTCGGCCCAGGGAAGAGGCCGCGGGATGTCGGGGGAGGCCGGGGCACCCGGGGCTGCTTGGTGGGTTTGGGCTGCTTATTGGACGTTTTGTACTCAACGGAGGAAGCGGTGAAATGGAAGGAGGACAGCATGGAGGAAGGCTTCGTAGGCCACGCGTTCTCCTTGCTGGACGACAGCTGGGGGATGCCCAGGCTGGCTTCCACCTCGGAGTCGGACAGCATGGGGCAGAGCTTGCTCCTTTTGATCTCCCGCAGGTCCTTCCCGTGGAAGTGGAAGGGCGTCTCGCAGGTGATATCCCCCACCAGGGCTGTGTAGGGGATGCGCTCCAGCCAGCTCTTCAGCTGCACAATCTCGCACGTACAGTTCCACGGGTTCTCCTCCAGCTGGATCTCCATCAGGCTCCTGCCAATGTGGTCCAACATCCCACGGTACGAAAGGACTTTTAGCCGGTTCCCACGCAAGTCCAGGTGGGTTAAGGACACAGACTTAAATAAGTTGGTGGGAAGCATGGGGATGAGATTGTCATTTAGGATAAGGACCCTCAATTTGCTTAGGTTTCGAAATGCCCCGCTTTCTATCCGCTTAATGACATTGTAATCTGCCTGCAGATATTCCAGACTTTCCAAACCCAGGAAAGTGTCATTTCTGAAAATGTCCAATTTGTTTTCGTGCAAATACAACCTCTTCAGAACTCGGAGCCCATTAAAAGCCCCCGTCTGAATGTCCTGCAGTGCATTGTTCCCAAGGTTAATAGACACAGCATTGTTCAAGTGAAGAAAACTGTTGGTGTACAATTTCCTCATGGAGTTCCTCTGTAGATAAAGTTTAAAAGGTCTCGACCATGACTCTGTTATCTGACTAATATTTATAAATCCTTTGTTGTCGCAATGTATATGGAAAAGGCTCTCCTTCACTTCACAGTAACATGGATCAAAGCAGGGCTCATCAAGTTCCTCTGAGTCCTCTACCAAGGGAATTGGTGTAGTCCATGCTAGAGCAATTGTGCTTAGAAGAATTATCCACAACATCCTTCCTTTACGGAGCATCTCTGCCGTGGAAGGTCTCATCGTTTGTTGATGTTTACAAAACTGCAACGGGAAGAAAAATGCAGATTTCAGTATTTCTGTCCTGCCCCCACTCGTTCTCCTAAGCCCCTACCTGCTAGACTTGTGTTAGGCTCCTGGAAAGTTCAGCAGTTGTTGGGCAGACATTCACAACCAACTCTAGGGGTGTTGCATGGGCAAGCCTCGCCCTGATTTATGCTCAAGAGACGTTAGAAGGTTTAATCACGCGATACCAGCCTCCCTTTTTCCCCCCGCTTTGGTACGTGCCACCTATAAAGAGGACAGCACATGCAGACCACACAACATGGGCACGCAGGCTGGACATGTTGCGTCCTCACACGCTCTCCACCGTAGGACCAGCGTTTGGGGCTACACCTATTTCAGACCCGGTTGCAATTCCAGCTTTTTAGCCCCCATCGCTCATGTTGGCTGCAGGGGGGGGAATACCAGCGGGCAGACTTCTTCAGCGTCACACTACATCTTTCACACATGCAAACTCCCAAAGTTATTGAATCTCCATCCCTGAATCTCCCTCCCTCCTGGCTCAATGTATTCCATACGCAAGTTCAAAGGAATGTGCAAGGTTTGCTGATGTCCCTGGCAAAACGGTTCCCTTCAGAAATCCCCACCAGCATCTTTAAAATAGTAAATGGTTAACAACCCAGATTGAAAAGCAAATCTTCGCCTTTCCAATGTGCAGATGAATTAATGCAACTGGTATATTATCAGATAAATACATACCACATATTAGTCATTTTAGCTGATTAAAGCGTTTAGAGATGATTAATCTTTCTAAAGCACATGCGATCAGCAGATCTAAAGGGAAGTGACAGCTAAAGAAGCACCTAGGAAGATTGAAACGCTCAGCCTGTCTTGGATTAGGGTGTTTTGTGCCCCCAGGACCAAGCAGGAGACCTGGTTAAAAAGCTGAAAGTGAAAGGAAACAACAACAAAAAAATACCTTGACACTTACCAGCCGATAAATTATCTATCCTACTATATACGTTCCCGAATGAAGACACCATTCTTCTCCAATCAGTTGAAAATCATACTGTACTAATGAGATGCAGCTCCTTCAACATATGGTTTCACCCTTCCTTTCACCAGATATTTGAAATGTATGGGCACAGAGAAACGCTAAGGATGGTAATAATAACGGTGGTGGTGCAGCCTCCCTTGAATCACTGAAATGCCCATTAGAACAATTCGGAGCGATCCTTGCTTTTAGTCTCAGTCTTTCAACAGAAAAGGTCCTCTTTGCCTTCCTCGTGTGAGAGCTAGAAAATTTTGCCCCCCATCCACAAACTTAAGAGCAGAGAGATGCATTTAGGGGAGAGAGATGCCAGAAGAACAGAAATCCTTAGGATCAACTTGCAAATGAAACCCTCCCCTGTGGGAAAGAGGAGATGGTTGAGAGCATGAAAAGAGAAATACCCTCTGCAATTAGAACCAGCATCTAATTGGGAAGAAGGGAGAGAGATGAGAGCTATATTGCAGTATCAGTCTCTCTGTCTCCTTTGCAAAATATTAGCCAGTTAAGTTCTTTCTCTTCTGCAAAGGCTGTAATAAAAAATAAAAAAAATAAATAAAGAGGATTATTATATCTTCTTTTTGGAAGAGGGGGGTGTCTTTGACCCTAGGTGGAAACAAAAGGAGCCAGAAAGGTTGTACTTACCGGTTTGCAGGAGAGATTTTAGCACATCGTTACAAAAGAA
>NW_008604363.1:0-5614 GCF_000691845.1 Merops nubicus | reverse complement strand
GCATCGCTCTCGCAGCCGGGCTGAAGTTAAGTTGGTCGAGTTTTAATTTGCAGTAGATAATGCTGTTGACAGTAGGCAAGCAGGAGCAGGAGACTGCCTGAAGTTTCAACAAATGGCCGAAGTGAACATTGAATTCTTTTCTCAGAAAACACCTGAGATGTTTTAGCAGGAGAATGTGGTGCTGTTGGTACAGTCTGTTACTGGGGCATAGACCTCCTAGGTTTCAACTAGCATAGACTCAGGACACTAAATTAGCCATCTCAAAAATGTGAAAACAGGAAACAAGAAGGATTTTATTGTGTTACAAAAAGAAGACTCGTGTAAGCAAGAAAAACCTGTCATTTTTCACAGGATGTCAACATAAAATTTAGGTAGAGTGATGTACCGAATCCCAGGGGATTCAGCTGAAACCAAACGAAGGAGTGGAAGATGTGATGATTCCCCCACCTCCCCAGTAGTAAAACTAACTCAGGAATGTGGAGATATGGTATATCTCATGATGAAGTACAATGCCCACATTGAAATTTCATATAGACTGAAATGGGCCTTTGCTCTCAGTGCTCTCAGAGACTGTCATACTTTCCTGGTCTTCCAATAACGCCCAATGATGTTTCCACAGGAATGGCAGAGTGAGCTGCTTCTACTCCTTATAATAGTGCATCATACAAAATAAAAATTATAGATGAGACAGGTCCCTGCATTGATTTTACAGCCAGGATTGTCTGAAATTATATTAAAAGTTTTGATAGTTTCTTTCCTTTTTAAAGAAAACCAGTCCTGTTCTGCTGTTGGTGAGGTGCTGCATTTCATTTAATAACCAATTATTGTCCCTTTTCAATGTCTAACATGGTATTTTATATGAATACTAAGGTGCTTGTTCACAGGGAGAATTTTTTTTCTTCAAGAAGGCTGAAGGATTTGAGCCTTTGCAAAGATGCTAATACTCAGTCAGATTTGCCAGCAGCCTCATGCAGCTATTATTCCAACAGGCATCACCTTCAAGTCTTGGAGAGAAAGCATTTCGGTTAATGCAGTTTGGCAAGTCAGTGTAATATTCACTGCATTACCTTGACACGGTTTAATGGCATGAGCAGCATGCACTCTGTGTCAGAGAAAATTACCTGTTGACCCTTGCTGCAGCTTGATGCCTCTTCTTAACTGGATAGCTATGAAATGGTGTGGAAAATCTTATACGAACTCCCCTCCCCGCCCCCCCCCCCGGCTCTGTCCCACAGGAACTCATTTCCTATCAGCTTGCCTACTAAAAAAAGAAGCCTGCTTTGGTGTTTTCATTTGCTATGGTATTATTTCATACACACAATGGAGCTGCCCAGCGAGCCTTCCTCCTGCTCCTCCCTCCTAATGAAAAGATAAACCAATAATGGAAGTGAATATGGGAAGAATTAAAGAGAGGGAAATGCAAAGGTACTTTTTTATTGTGATGGGAAACAAGGAGCCTGTGGCAGCCCTTTTGCAGGAAACAGTCTTGGTCCACTCCAGGGAAATTCCTTCTTTGCTCAGGAACCAGGCGGGCACAGTGAACACACAGGTGATCTTTGTAGCTGTGTAATGTGCGGGAATTTAATTCTACCTCTCTGCATGAATAAGTAGGTTAATTGTGAGTGACAGCTGGAAAATGAATTTCATGTTCTTGACAGACACCAGATGATGACAAAATCCTCTGTTGTTTCACAGCCAAGGCATGTGCTCTTCCAAGGACATCACCCCTTACCATGGGACCAAATCTGTAAGCAGTGCTGCAAACGTGTGGGGCAAATCAATTTACTCCTTGGCTCATCTGCTCCAATTGCCAGGAAGATTCCCAGTCAGTGCTCCTGAAGTACACATAGCTTCAGAGATGTGACCACTCAACTCACCATCTAAGACTTGGTTCTTCCCTTATTTTGGTGGCAATTGGCTGAGGTGGATCTTTGGAGCCTCATGTGCTGACCCTGAACACTCATCCCTTTGGACTTCATCTCCTCCTCATTGCCAGGAGACTTACTGTTCAGGCATGTGCATCACAGCTCCAGTGGTAGCCTTCTGCTTTGGCATCTCATTTGACCACTACAGTAGGTTTTGCTGTGGGGAAGATACAGCTGAGTGCAAAGTAACAGAGGAATACTTCGTCAGGCACTGCTGCACCCACCCACAACCTCATGTTGTGGGTCCTAATCCATGCCATGAACTGGTGAGCTCAGGAGCAGGAACTGTGCATGGTCCAAGGCATCAGCACATTCACCCTGTGGCTGGATGTGACCAGACAGGCTCAAAGCTTCTAAGAGCTTGAAAGCTGTAAGCTGGAGCCTCCGACACAGTAAAGGCCAGCATGCCACGCACGCACAGGGATGCTATTTTTGCAGTATGTTGTACTCGTTAGGCGAGAGTGTCAGCGCCTGAGAGAGATGGAAAACAGGAAAGTGGCAGGTCCTCAATATTTCCCTTTGATGTCTCAGGTAACATGAAAGGCAACCTCTGCCACTGTTCTGATACGGTGACAAAAAAAAAACCCACAAAACAGGGAGAGAAATCATTGACTGTAGAAGAGATTCCTGCACTTTGGCAGTGCTCCAGGTCCACAAAGCTACTTTTCTGGTTTCTCCCCTTAGCCCAACTGCAGTATGTGCAGAACCACAATACTTAATCAGCCCAGAATATTCACATCCACAGCATTAACGTTTTAGGGGCCTTAAAATGAAGAACAATAGTGCAAAAATCTTTTCAATCTTTTCATGTGAAATCCTACCATTCTGAACTGACAAAAATAAATGCGGTGAACTTTCAGTGATATTGCATCACATAAAAAGGTTATTAAAAATGTATTTGAAGGACTAGCTTTGTCAATACTAATGCACTGAAGAAATGGAGGGTTTCCCAGCTCAGGCACCGATGTACAGACCTAGAGAGGGAGTGATTACCGCAACAATAGATTTTGGGAACTGAAGTCCAACAAGCATTTTTACACTTCTTATGCAAAGAATTGCCTTCTGTTATAAAAAGATAGGATACTCAGTAATGTTGAGGTGAAATAAGAATATGTGTTTAAAGGAATACTGCCAAGTAGATACTGGTTCAGCTCTGAAAGTGTGTTTGAAAGATGAAAGGGACAGATAAAATGGAGCAGTGTAGAGGAACAGAAGTGTACTGGTAGGAATGCAAATGATTGATTGGTTTATTTGTTGATTCTTATTTCTGTGGTAATCAGAGGGGATTTTAGAGATGATCTGTATGTTCCAAGGGTCCATTCTCTTACCTTGAATTCAGACACCTCTGACCTTCCATTTTTGGACTAAATAACTGCACAATCAAGGTTCAGTATTCCTACTGTGGGGTTTTGACATTGTGTCTTTCAGGACCAAATGAAAACCAGTCAATCTTGTTTCCTGTAAACAAGCCTAGAATAAAGAGATAGCAAGGAATGGAAAAGCCAGGCTTTCAAATCCTTACTTTTGGTCATTTAACATGATGGTAAGAGAGGTAAGAATTTATGTTTAATTACCATTGTGTGTTTTTGTGATTCTGCTCCCTCTGAAGAATGTAGAAAATGGTTCACGCCTCCCATTGATATGTGCTGCCACTTTCAGTTTTGTTCTCCTCAAGTATCACAGCTGATGTATTTCTTTTAGTGTGTGAGAGCAGGTGAACATCTTTCACTCCAGCAGTCCCTCCCTGTTGAAGTGAGAAGTTAAGTGCCACTCACCTCAGCTGTGCTGCCAGCTCTCACAGGTTTTGTACAATCCTGTCTTGATCAGTCTCTGCTCCTAAAGACAGGATCAGCTGCATTCTGTATTGGGTTGAGTTGTTTGGCTTTTTTTTTTTTTTCGGTGCAGAATTGTCTGCTTTTCCCAGGTTAATTTAATCAGGGGAAATGCCCATTAGTTCTTAAGGACTGTCTTTCTTAAGGGTGCAAGGGTTTTAAATACTAAACCCAGCACAACTATTCTTGTCCAAAAAGGACCCCTTTGTCCTATAGCCGGAATCTGGGGGGCAGCTCTTGCCCTAGGAGTGGGAGGTCCATCCCCATGAGGACTTTAAAAATCTTCCTGAAATCTTTTTTGGTTGTTAAGTTTTAGCAGTGATGTGTGGTAGCAGAAGAATATGACAGAGGTTTAAGAGAACAATACGGTAACTTGTAAAAAGTTTCCATAAGGGTTTTTCTTTTTTGAGCTTTTTGGGTGTTTTGTTGGTTTTTTTTGGGGGGGAAGGGTGTGAACTGGTTTTAATAATCCTTAAATATGTTCTGGCCTTCTTGTACATTGATGCACTTGCACGATAGCCTCCAGTGGGGATTTCTCCGACTTTCCCAAGTTCACAGACAGGTAACTCAGGCAGAGCATGAAAAGGGGCACATGGCAGAAAATTGCAAGATCTTTTACAGGGTAATATGATATATTTTTCTGTTTTCCTGGGTGTAACAACTAATCATATTATCTTGATAATGAATAATCTGTATCACTTTTGTTTTCTACAATGCTGTTCTCTTTAACTTCCATTCCATTACACAACTGCAAACAAGACACACACAAGCACATATAAAACATTTTCTGCTGAGATCCCTGCCACTGGCAGTCATAGTTTTGAAGATTGAAAAGTCTGCAACCTGGCTTATTATCAAGTATAATCTCAGAGGAGACATGTCCCTAGCAAGAAAAAATATAGCAAGTAGTCTCTAATAGATAGATCTGAAATTTTAACAAGAATCTTTGTCATGATGACTAGAAATACACCTTAGAATTTCTTGTTATTTCCAGAGTTCATAAAGAATTAAGAGGAAATTCTCAGTGGATTTAAATGCTTACCTTTACCAAATATTTTCACAATAATTTGAATTCATACCTATGTAGCAAATATAATTCAGTGGAGAAAATGGACCTGCCCCCTGTTGCTATGTTGACTGTATCTATTATCTAGCTGCCCCATGCAGCTTTGTTTTCCAAGAGTCAGCAATAGTTGTTCAGGGTTGAATTTAAAATTTTACTGCTGTCATTTATTACAAACATCAGAAGGTTAATGTGAGAAAATCCTTTAACAGGAAAACCCTTTGGGCATGAATCACATATTTATAGATCTAGTGCCCAAAGTACTGCAGACCCTGATCTTGCTGTGGACTTTGCCGTTTACTTCCATTGTATACCACTTTTCATAAGCCTTCTCTAAGTCAAGCCAGGTTTATGAAATACCCCATTCCACCTCTTTCCCACCCACTGAACTCTACAGAAATAGAGAATCAAGACAGGGCTCTGAATATTGCTCTCTGAGATATGACTGTAATTTAAACAATTTTATCTGCATGCAGTTTAAAAAAAAAAAAAAGTTCAGTCCAGTCATAAGGGATGGAAGCTCTTTGCAAGGCATCGGCTTCAACGTGTGCTGCTAGGAGCGATGATGCCCAGCGCCAGTACCGGACGCAGCACATTGAAACGGGTCCTGCAGCTTTGCCGCCTGCCACCTCCCAGCTGTTAGCTGAATCTTCCACCTCCCAGCTCCGAGCTCCGTAACGCGTCTGTGACGGTGGCCCGCAGGTACCGGGTGACAGAACAGGCCAAAATCCCCTCCGAGGGTAGTCTCGGCGCTGCCCGGCAGATCACGCAGCAGGTGACGCTAGAGAGCCCCT
>NW_008604362.1:1466-1743 GCF_000691845.1 Merops nubicus | reverse complement strand
TTTTCTGTAAACCAAACCCCAAAATCAGGCGGAGGGAAGGGCAAAGAGGAGGAGTGCAACGACTCTGCCCCGCCGCACCATTGTGCCGCGACAGGACGCCGCTCTGCCGCCCGCTCCTCGCCACTGCCGCGGAATTAGAGTCACATCGAAAAGTCCCGCTTCCCCCTACTAAAAAACGCGATTACCATAAAATAAATAAATAAAACCAATATCGCTAACAAAGGTCACAGCTGGAGATCCTTCCTTGATTTCCCGTTCCCCCCCCCCCCTTTTTTTT
>NW_008604362.1:0-1435 GCF_000691845.1 Merops nubicus | reverse complement strand
TTTTTTTGATTCCACACAGGAGGAAAGAAAAGGAGAGGGAGAGAGGGAGAAGTCACATCAGAAGTTCAATGGTCAAGAAAGCGCGCACACAGAAAGTGCTACTCACCCAGCAATTCAAATTGAGATGCCAGCAGCCAAACTGCTGGAAGAGAGAGAACCCAGAGGCAAGCGCTCCTCCTTTACCACTCAAATCTTCCATTCCCACTAAAATTGCATCCCTCGGGTACATAACAGCTTTGTCTTTCCTTCTCTTAACCTCAAAAACTTTTTCTTTACTGTCTAGATGCCAGTTGTGCTGGCTTTGTATTATTTTCCTTTCAGCTTTTCTCTTTTTCTTCCCCTGCTCCCCCACCTTCACTTAAAGTACTGGAAAAGCTGTCTTAAAAGATCAAGATGTCTCCATTTTTTTGGCCTGGTGTTTTCTGAATGCTCAAAATCCACTGTCATGTTGGCTGTGAGAAGTGTCTTATTTCTAAATTGTCGGCTGCTGTTATCAAAATTTAGAGAAGCTTCCTGTCTTTTCCGATATAGCACTTTGCCATCATCCTTCCTGGGAGCAGGGAAAAGACTTTTCCCCCCCAACCCCCCAAGCAGGTATGTCTGGCTCAGAAGAGCTAAAAAGCAGTTACCTTGGAAATCAATGACAATGCTACTACAACCCAGGTTGCACAGGTACAACTAAGTGTGGCGGGGAGACGCCGGACGGCCGTGAGGGAGCGTGATCAGTTAAGTGTAGCAAGCAGTCACTTTATCTGCAAGATTGTCAAATCCCTCAAAACAAATTTCTTAGGGGGAGAGCTGTGAGGAAAGTATATTTTCTTGTCATTGTGACACTGAGATGACATTTGGCACACCTTTACCATTAGACCTCTGGGTTGCACCCCCCCTTTCCTTCAGTATTTAATATCTCTGCAAACCACTGACCCCACTGAAAAAGCCACGAAAGAGGAGCTTCAAGATTGCCACCGTTACAGTGCCCCGGCTACTGGTGTTTTCCCAAGCTGCTCCTAAGTGAGAATACCCAGAGAGCATCACTGAAGCGAGCCAGGGTGAAGCCTTCTCCCCTGCACCTTGCTCTTGCCCACAAGCATTGCAAGACGCCCGCTTCCTAAACCTCAGCTGGGTACCAAGGGCAAACGGCAGCATCCGAGTTCCCCACGAGTCAATCTCTCATCTCTTATTCATCCCTTCACCTGAAGTTACAAAGTACTCTGCAACAGTGACAAAAGCCGTAGAGGGTGGTTTAAAGGGGAATAATTAAGAAACCGTGGCTGCGTTCTTCCCTTCCCGACTTTCTAAGTGAGTTTGTTAACGCTGATGGATGCTGTGCACAGGGAGAGCCATGTGGGACAGATGCTGCTGCAGACGAGGTGCTGAAGGAGACCAGTTGCAACCATTTGTCTTCCCCAGCACATCTGGGTGACTCGAGCAAACG
>NW_008604361.1:841-1043 GCF_000691845.1 Merops nubicus | reverse complement strand
TGGCTCCAGGGGGGCAGAGCCAGCAGGACCCTGTGAAGGAGCAATGGGGACAGTCCCTGCACAAGCCCTGCAGCCCAGGATGTGGGCACAGCAGTCTGCACGAGAAGGGCACCCAGGAGTCCCCACCAGCACCAGGGCAGCAGGCGTCCCTCAAGCCCAGCATCGCACCCTGGCAGGCCCTGGACACAAACCCTACTCCACA
>NW_008604361.1:0-787 GCF_000691845.1 Merops nubicus | reverse complement strand
GGGACAAGCCCGTGGGCAGCCAGCTCCAGCCCCTCCAGCAGCTTGTCAGGCACTAAATCTCCCCTCCTCCTGGGGCACCGCGTGGCAGAGCAGAGAGAAGGGGCCGTGTGTGCTGAACCAGACGTGGGAGCAAGGGAATAAATAAGAATAAGGGAAGGCACAGGAGCGAGAGGGGTGGCAGATCGGTCTCTGGGGCCCAGCTGGCTCTGACATCTCCAGACCCATAATCATATTCAAAGCAGAGACGGGCCAAGGCATTTCTCCTCCAGCACAGCAATAAAGGAAGGCAACACTCTCAATAATTCAGCACCAGGAGAGGGTGATAAAGTAGAGGAGCCACCACTTTTACTCCCTCTTATGTCTCGGTGATCAAGCCCCTCCTCTCTCTCTCTGTGCCCTGCAAACACACCCTGATGTGGCCTGGGGCCCCACAGCCTCCGGGACACCCCTGCTGCTGCATGGGACGTGCTTGGGATGTGTGCTGCCTGCTTGGGGACAGGGGACAGAAGAGCCCAACGCAACAGAATAAACCCCCCACCCATCACCATGAGACTCAAAGCCTGAGGGGGTCCCTGAGGGGGTCCCAGGCAGGGGGGGCAGCACCACTCTGGAGCCAGGGCAGAAGCAGCAGTGGGCTTATTTCCCCAGCTCAGCTCCCTGTTCCAGCTCTCCTTCCAGCACTGCTTCACCTTCTCCTGCTCCAGCACCCCCAGCCCCGTGCCCAGGCACACCCCTTGCCCTGTGGCACCTTTGCAAACAGTGACGGGTAACCCTGTGGCCGGGTCCC
>NW_008604360.1:2583-11707 GCF_000691845.1 Merops nubicus | reverse complement strand
TTTAAAGGCCATCTGGTCCAACCCCCCACTGGAGTCAGTGGTTTGCAGAGAGGAGCCCTTTCATTCTGGGTGAACTCCTCCTCTTCCAGCCCCAGCCAAGGCTCTTACCAGGTTCATGTAAGGTACAAGATACCCCAGGACAGCCGTGGCGATCCCGAAGGCCCAAATCCGATAGGTCTTTCTCCGGAAAACCCTCAAGTTGAAATACTTGCGGAGCTGGGCCCAGCACTGCTGCCGCACGCTCCGGCTGCCCAGCTTCTCCTGCCTCTTCTGCTGAGAGTCACACGAGGGCCTCAGGATGGGCCGGTAGGTCAGGGACAAGAAGATCTGGATGAACATTAAGGCACTGAGTACTTGGAAAGTGTGTGCCAACCCAATGGCCTTGCCCACCATCTTGAGGAAGAAGGGGAGCGGCACGGAGATGAGGCAGCTGCCCCCAGCCACGATGCCGTTGGCCAAGCCAAGGCGGCGCTTGAAGTAGTGACCCAGGATGACCAGCGATGGTTGGAAGGCGAAAGAGCTCCCGCAGCCAAAGAGGATCCCGTAGGTGAAATAACGAACTTCCAGAGACCTGGTGGGGAAAACCACATCGAGGTGGTGACATCAGAAGTGAGGGAGCCTTCTGCCCCAGCCTCCTGCAGGACCTGGGGCAAAGAACCCAGCTCTCGAATGCCGCAGGTGCTACACAGACAGTCTGACCTCAAGGAGCTTATTATGCTCTAGCCAAAGCAAGGATTATCCTCATTTCACAGCTGGCATGTTAAATCTTTGGGAAAATGAAGTCTAGCTGGGGAGTGCTTTCTGCAAAGAGGAGAAGGCAGCAGCCAACCTGCCCTCCTTGGGAAGATGACCCAACTTGACTGGTTTTTAAACAACAGCAAGCCAGATTTTGTAAGGTAGGCAGGGTGGGTTATTTTTAGCTAGAAATCCATCTTTTTTTTCCACGGAAAGGACTAGCTGAAAACACTCTGAACCCAGGGTCTGAAAGCAGGAGGCACCAACCCAGCTGGTTATTAGGCACTTGAGAAGGGAACATTGTGTTTCTGCTCAGGCTCCAGGCTGGTTAATGAAGTTCTTCTTTAAGCACCTCTGGGAGCTTCAATTAGAGAGTTAATAGACCTCATTTGTACCTTACATTGGTGGCTGCACTTGAGGAGGGAGAGAAGTGGCTGCTCTACAAAACAGGTGGAATGTCCTGAGAGCCCTCGGAAGGAGCGTTTCCCAATTGCCAGCCTGGTTTTCTCAACAGAAGCAGCTGAGAAAGGAGCCTAAAGTTAGGCAGTGCAAATAACCCTCTGTGCTTCTCTCCAGATGAAGGGTTTTTTCCTTCATCCCCGTGCAATACATTCAGCTGCAAATGCCTGCCACGAAATATTTCATGGGGGGAGAGTGCAATGGAAATATTTGGGCAGCTCGCCGGGCAAGCGATGCTGCACAAACTTCTTCACTCCAGCACTCAGAACGACTCATGTCAAACACAGAGTGCTGCTCATGAAACAAGGGAGCAGACAGAAGATCCAGATCTAACAGAGGAGTCTGAAGTCAAGAAAACGTTTACAAGCACATCATTTCTTCCATGACACGCTCGTCTCTTTAGCTAGCCAAGCAGAAAGCAGAATGTTCTTGCGGTACCCAACGGCTCAAAGACAAATGACTGTCATGAAAGGCAATTTCCAACCACTCCAGCATGAAGCCACATCAGAAACCCCCTCCGTGGGAGCCAGGCAAGCAGCTGGGCTAGGCAGGCTGGCTCCAACCTCCCACACACCAGCCCTGGCCATCTCTGCAGGTCACACCAGCTTTGGTTCTGCAGCTAAGCTGATGTGTTGGATAAGGAGACAAATTCCACGGCTCCCATCTGCTCCCCGTTGATGCTGAGACACCCCTGCATGAGCAGGAGCTCCTTTCAGCTGTGCTTTTTAGCCTGGATTTCCCACCCAGCTCAGTGGGAATTGGCCAGCTGCTCTCTGGTGGGAAGAATTTGTGGAGGGGAAAAAGAGACAGATGAAAAGGGGCTCAAACCCCACCACAAAATGCTTAACGGTGCAAAAGAGGAGGGCTAGGAGGGCATCAGGGGGCATATGGGTCACCAGCTCCTATTTTTCATGCTAAAACATCCACCCTAAAACTAGAGTAAAGTCTTAACAGGGATTTCCCTCTTCTTGAGGGTGTGTAAGATCTGAGGTGGCTCAAGCTGCCTAAGAGTGCAGGAGATGCCCTGGTACAAAGCAGAAAAGCAAGGAAAACCCCCACCTCAGCCCCATCCAGCAAACTCTAGCCTTCCCTAGAGCTCTGCTTCTCTGTATTTTCTTTATTTAGCATTTTTTTGTCCCAGACTCCCAATATTTTGAGAGTAGGAGGCACTGAGCTGGGTTCTGGGGTCCTGCTCTGCAGGCTCGGTGGCTGAGTAGGTTTTTGGATCAGCTCAGGGCCACGTCATGAATTCCCACTCCTCTGTTTGGACAAAGCAAAGCCATTTTAAGGCAACCTGGAGCTAAAGGGTTGATGAGGCTTCCTCCAGGGTGCCTGAGCCCACCCAGCCCAGACTGCAGCTCCTGACCAGCAGCTCCTGACCAGCAGCTCCCTTCGCACCGACGCCCGCAGCCCAGTCAGCGCCACGGGCGTCCGCCCCGCTCGCGGCCAGCGCCACGGGCGTCAGCTCCAGCTGCAGGGAGCTGGCAAGGGGGGGACCAATAAAACACATCCCACCCATCCTCTTCTCCATTGTTCTGGGCGAGCAGGAGCCGCTAGCCCCAAATTTTGGGCCCGTCCCTCGCCCTGCAGGTGGAAGGGTGCCAGATCCCACAGCCCCGCTGCTCTTCCCCCAGCGCCGGCTTGGCCGTGCCGAAGGCAGCTTCCAGCTGCAAAGGGGCTCCTTCCTCCCTCAAAAGGCAGCCAAAG
Source organism: Merops nubicus (assembly GCF_000691845.1). Lineage (NCBI taxonomy): Eukaryota > Metazoa > Chordata > Aves > Coraciiformes > Meropidae > Merops > Merops nubicus. The sequence goes on along the minus strand of NW_008604360.1, from coordinate 8,806 downwards.
GAATGCAAACCATGGGTGAGAAGGCAGGGAATGGGGATTTTAGCTCTGGGGCTCTCCTGGAAATAATATTCTTCTCTGGCTGCACTGTTGGAGTTTTAATTTTAAAGCCCAAGGCAACGAGCCCCTGGCAGTGCCGCGGTCCCAAGAGCTCCCGGTCTTTGCACGAAGAGTTTACAATGGTGTGTGGTGGGGAGAAGTCCAAGCTTTGTTGATTAGAAGGAAAGCAAGATTCCGTGGGAAGTGCCTGTGATCTGGGCTGCCAGGAGCCCGGGCACACCTCCCCTCAGGACCAACTGCACGCTCTCCAAGGCCTAGATTTTTTTTTGAAATACAAAGGGGTGGCATCTGTGGAGGAAGTCACAGAGGGTGGGTCCTTCAACACCGCTGCCCGAGATGGTTTTAGCATCCCAAGTCCCCCCCAGCTGCAGTTGGCCCCAGTTTCTTGGGGCTGTGCCAGGAGGTTCAGAAGCTGCGGCCCACCTCCCAGGGATGGGGGGCTCCTGCAATGGGGGACACATCCCACAGCACCTACCCACAAGGAACCAAGGTGAGCACGAGGCTCTCGTTGACCAGGATAAAAGGGAACTGGAGTCCTGCTGCCCTGTGTGTGGGCAGGGAGGAGCACAGCACAGGCAAGTAGCCCTCAGGGAAACTAGTGTGTATTTGCTCTGAAAAAAACCACTGTTGAAGCATTTTAATTAAAACAATATTGGTTTTTAACTGAAATCCAACCCCGTGTTTTTATTCAGAAAAAAACAAGGCAAGTGATGCTTTGGAGATCGTCTCCACCAAGCACCTCATAAAGGACCCCAGAGGTGACCTCTCTTTGCTCCCCCAAAGATGGAAATGTCTTGGGTTGGAAAGACTCTCACATCACACTGGGTACACCTGCCATCCAAAGGCCCCCGCCAGCAGAAATTCATGGCACAGCACTGACCATGGAAAACGTGGGGCAGAGTCACCCCACGCTGCCACAAATGGGCTGAGCTGGGGCAGGAAGAGCACAAACTGCCCCAAATCCCATCTGCTCTGCATGGAAACTCCCTCTTGCCAGGAAGAGGAAACTCCTTCTTCCCATATTATAGGGGAAAATAAGCTCTCAAAGACTATTTTAAGCACTAATTTACTTTCAGTACCAAACTGTTTGCAAAGAAGGATGGTTTTGTCCATGAGCTTCTCTTTGGAGCTGCCTGCAAGAGGCATGCCAGCTCCTCACTGCCTGTTTTAAAGATCAGATGAAGGACCTGAGGGCTGCAATCCCACACAGCCAAGTTCCTCACTCAGGTGAAATTTGCCCTCTTGTTACATAAGGACAAAGGAGCAACTTGGTTCAAGCTGGAGAGGAACACACCGTGTCCATGTGGGCTGCACATGGACTGTGGGGCTGCCAGAAGACCTCTCATCTGGATGGAAACCACCTTCTTTGCCCCAAAAGGCAGCAGCAACGTATAGGCAGAGGGGCTGCAGGGAGCAGTGAGGAAGAGGAGCTCGATGAGGACCTGGGTGGTCCCTCTGCAGCCTTACTTGGTGAAGGAGCTGGAGAGGAGTCCAACGAAGGCGATGGCAGCTCCCGAGGCCGCCGTGGTCCTGCAGCCAAGCCGGTCGGTGAAGATGCTGACGATGGGAGAGCAGAAGAAAATCATGCCCATGGCCAAGGAGCCAACCCATGCTGGAGAAAGAGAGAGAAGAAAGGTGATGGTCAGGGTGGGACGTCAAACGGGGCCAGGAGGAGAACAAGCTGGTGCTGCCTCCAGCTTTGAAGGTGTTGTGGGCAGAGAGGCAGCCCCATCACACTGCTAACGAGCAGTGCAGCTCATCAATAACATGGGTAGTGCCCAGGCTGCCTGTCAGCCCCTTGCTGTTCACCCACACGGTGGAGGCACAGCCAAGTTCTCCTGTCAGTCCCCTCTGCTGGGTTCACGTGTGTCCAAGGGAAGGCTCTGAGCTTTCAACACTTTATCTCCTGGCCCTTGCTGTGTGTGTAATGATGCTGTCACTGATGCCACTTCCACGGTGGACATCTCCACGGCCAAAAAAGCCCCTGAGCCCTCTGCTCCTTGGCTTTGGCTATGAGGAGTTTCATGAGTTACAGCTCAGTGCTTCCAGGTGCCACACTCATCCATCACTGCTCCCCACCCTCCCCTTGCCCCACATCCAGCAGGGGTTGCTCCTTGCAGCTGAGATGATGGACGACACATGACTTGTGCCAGGTTAGATTACAGCCCTGGCCCTGATCTCACATCCACTTCCAACCCATCTCTGGAGAAAACAACTGTCTGTTTGGCTGCCTTTTTCCAGAAAATTTGATTATCTGCAAATTATTTCAGCCCGTCGCCTTCTCCCTGCCCTCCACCTTCTCTGTTTAAAGGTTTCTGTGACTGTTTTGGGAAGGAAAGGCAGACTTTCAAGAAAAGCAATGTGGTAAGGCAAAAAAATCTCTGTGTTCCAGCTCTAAGGAGAAGCAAGAGGTCCCCTTGGCAGGGTGTGGGGCAGGACAGGCAGACAGACAAGCACCCAGGCCTGGGGACCTCCTGGAGCATCTCCCAGCTTCAGGAGATGCTGAGCCCAACCTGCCACACACAGATCCCAGGACATGTGCTCCTTAATTTGGTTTTTTTCTTCCTTTTTATGAGGTTGTTTTTTTTGGCCCCAGCCCAAGCACTCTGCAAACCCTTCTAGCACAGCCCCACACAATAACAACCCATCCTTCAAGAGCTGGGAGACTTTCAGAAAATAGCCAGGTCCCTATTAAAAGCAAAACCCAGCTATAAAACAGCCTCTCCAACCTCTCCCTTTCAAAACAGACCACACAAAGAAGACCTTGCTAAGTCTGGGAAGAAGTGACCCTTCCAAATTAATTACAAGTTTGCAAGGACCCAATTTACTCCCGACTCTTCCTCGCTAAACACAGAGCAATGAAAAGAGAAGCAAGGACTGAGTGGGAACCTGGTGGGACTCACTGGGCTCTCCTCTCAGCAGGCAAAATGCAACAGGGAGATGGAGAGGACCCCCTTCTCTGGCTGATTTTCTTGGTTAGAAACACAAGGCCCAGTGTAATGAAAGTCCTTCTAATAGGATTAGGTGGCACGGCTCCAAGGAGCCGTCCAAAACAACTCCGAGAAGGGGTGAGGGGTGGGAGCAAAGCCAAGATGGGAAAGGCTCGTTAAATTGGATAATATACTTCCAGAAATGTTCCTTCTACTCCAGCCAAGGCAGTAAAACGTTAGATGGCCCTGTCATGTTTGAAGTTTGTTATTTTTGGAAATTACTTTAAGAAACGCGGAAATAAAAGCATAAAGCAGAGTATTAAATTTAAAGGGCCAGATTCTGATCTTAATAACCCGGGGATTTACATGCAAATAAGCAGTATCAATCTCTGGCCCCAAAAATGCACACTCACCTGCAGAGATCAAAGCAAACCCGGGGCACAAAGCTCAGCAACGGGCTCTGAAAAGCTCCTCCAGCTTTGGGTTTGTAAAAAGGAGATAGGGCTCAATTAAAATCCGTAAACACACCAAAAAAAAAACACCCAAAAAGAGTCTCGTGGCAAATTGCTCTACCTTAGAGAAAGGGCTTACCACAAGCAATGAATAAAAATAGGCTTGGGGAAGAACATCAAGTTAAAATTAGTAAGAACAATAGCCTCACTTCCAGAGCGGGGTTTTGTCTTCCCAGCGCTTCCCAGCGAAGCCCCGGGAAGCCAGGAGGGCTGGGCGAGCTCCAGCACTGGAAAGAAACCTCAGCAGAGGGGCAGGAGAAAGCTGCCTGGGTCCCAGCTCCAGTCCTGGCATGCTTCACCTCAAAACAGCCCCCGGAGGAGGGGGGGGTTGCACAATTTACCCCCTTCTTTTAGCCCCGGCGCGAGGGCGGGCACCTCCTCTCACCCAGGGAAGGCTGGAGGAAAGCCATGGCAGAAACCACCTCCTGGGGAAAAAATGAGGTTCAGGTGATGTGTAGCCCCAAACCTACCCGTCTGGACGTGGAGCTGGAGTCCCTGGATCCACCTCGGGGCATGAAGGGTTTATTTTTGGCAATCTGGGTAACGTGGCATTGAAGTTTCTCCTGGCCATGGAGGGCAGAGGCAGCCAGTCCTCCAGTGGAAACCAGACAGGGTTTAAAAACCTGAGTCAAGGCTTCCCTTCAGCAGCAACTCTGATGCTGGAGAAGTTACGACTTGATTTAAAGCCCACAGGGGGAAAAAAGAATTAAAAAAAAAGGGGAATCTTTGCTTCTGATTTCCACAGGGTTTTGGATGAGATGGTTAATTCCTAGCCTGGCCACACCTCGCAACCCTCTGTGGCTGATAACCTGGGCAAGCTATGGAAACACAGCAAGACAAGCCCCCACAAGAGGCACGGAGCCTTATCAGCAGTGTGGTGTGATCAAGCAGATTGGAAAAGAAACGATGAACTGACTCCAGCTGAGGCCAGGGCTGGAAGGAGCTCAAGAGCTGCACAGGACTTGGACAGGAGTCGGGTTAAGACTTGATTGAGTCTCAAGGTGAAGCCAACCCCTTCCCAGGAGCACCAGCTGGAGGGGCTGGTTGTGGAGCTGCCTGGCTGGGTGCCACGGGGAACTTGGCCAAGAAGCCCCTTCTCCAAGGGAAGCCTTTAAAGAAACACCAAACACCTCAGAAACCCCTTTTTTAGTTAAAGGAAAAGAGCATTTAAAGTACTCTCATTTTGCAAGGGGGACTGAAGATGACTTCTGATTGATTGGAGGTGGCTCAATGCTTGCTGTCCCTCCCCAAGAGCCACCTCTCTGCTGAGCCTGGTTGGCACTGAGAGCTGTGCCAAGAGCAGCCACCTCTGTGCCACCCTGCTCCCACCCGTGGCCCCTCCTGAAGGCACTAAGCCAGCAGCTGGGGAGCCCTGACCCCCCTGGGTACACACACCCAACTCCTCACTGCTCAGCCCAGCAGGGATGGCACAGGACTGGCTTCCTCCAGAGCTGATGGGACCTCTCTGGTGGTCCTGGAGATGCTCTGGGGTATGGGAAGAGCCCAGCAGGGGGCTGGTGCCCCTTTGCTGAAGCAGGTTGACCAAGGAGAGCATCCCACCAGCAGCCCTTCCACAGCCTGATCTCACAGGGTAAAGCTCCAGCTAAAGCTCTGCAAATAGCTGCTTCCCACCTGGACTTAAAGACAACCAAACTGTTGGCCCATGACAGGCCCAAAGCAACGTGGCCTTCAACATGGGCAGGGGAGTAGAGTTGTTGAGGATCTCCAAGGGATAAGTGATGTAGGAGATGTGGGCAACGTGGCCAAGCTGAGCTGTGCTCCCTGGCACTGCTCACATTGGGCTCAAAACAGAGTAAATCTGGGGATGGGACCCATTTCCCCATAAACCCAACATCATCCAGCTGTGCCCACGATGGAGAAGCTCTGGGACCAGCTGTGCCACGGCCACCAGGTCCTCCTCCTCCTGCCAGCAGGTGACAATGTTGCTGGGGACCCTGTGGCAGAGGAGGATTGGCACTTGGGGGTCCAGGACTTTCAGTGGGTCTGCTGACACCGAGGGGCCAGGACGGGCTGTGAGCACCATGTCCATGTCTTCATGGGCCAGAGATGGTCCAGGTGGGTCCCACACACCAGACACCAGATCAACTTTCCTTCCAGCAAAGCCATCCCAAAAGGATGAAAAGCTTCTTCCGTGCTGGTAAAAAGCTTCTGGGCACAGCAGAGCAGAGTAAGGTGGGACACAAGAGGAGAAAACACCACTGCTCTGAGCCACAGCTCCAAACCCCCCCTGCTCTCCAGCTCATTGTTTCAAAGCCCATCATGAAAAAGCCCTTCTGCCTGGTGGCTATTTGTTCCTTTAAAAACGAATCCCTGGGGAGAGAGGAGGAAGGGACGTCGCTCTCAGCTGTGCTTCCCCGCTGACCCACAGACCCCGGGCTGGAGGGATCAAGGGCCAGGAGGTGACCTCAGATCCGCCGCTGGAGGAAGTGTCTTCCCTCGCTTCCCCCGGCTTCTCCCGCTGGAAGGGCTGGGGACATGCTGCAGGAGGTCACCTTCCCCAGGCACGGGCTGTTTCTCAGAGGAGAGATGGGGCAGCCAGAGGTAAAGAGCCTCCATCCCCCCCTCTGCGTTGGTTCTTTGGGAAATCAGTCATTTCTTGGCACGTGCTTTGGGGGGTGTCCTGGTTCTGTGTAAAAAGGGGTTCAGGGCAGGACCCACACGGAACAGAACTATGTACTCGCCTCTCCCCACCTGAGAGAGCGA
>NW_008604360.1:0-2440 GCF_000691845.1 Merops nubicus | reverse complement strand
CAAAGAGTGAAAAGACAACTTCCCTCTCCGAGCTCCAGGGCAGGAGTGAAATTAGCACTCACTTCCTGCCTCTTATCAGGGTGTGTGTGGGAGGGGGAGGGAATACAATGGTTCACCCCCACCCGGGGTCCTCCCAGTTGCTGGAAGGTCACGCCCCCATTCCAAGCCTCAAACCACAACAGGGGGATAGGGAGGTTCTGCTCATCTGCATCTCCAAAGCTTCCCTTTCGAGTGCTCTGCGAGCCCAAGCAACCTGGTGGCCCTGGCCGTGCAGAGGCTGTGGGGATGCTGATGGTTGTCACCACCCCGTGGCACATCTGCCCCCAAAACAAAGCAGCTGTTTTATCTTGGGCCCTTCCAAAGCAATTTGCGTCATCCTCTGGCTCCCTCAAAGCCTGAAACGCTTCCCCCGCGGTGGCTTGGCCCCATGTGCTCAACACAACACCCCCCGTGGCTCAAGCCCAGCCCAAGAAGGGTTGGTCAAGGCTTAAATAAAGGCAGATGCAAGCTCACATCTGAGGAGGCCACCACAGTGCACGGCAGGAAGGGAAACTAAGCTGAGGAGCAAGAATCCAAAGCTGAGGAGCAGCAACCCCAACATGAGGAGCAAGAATCCAAAGCTGAGGAGCAGCGGAGCAGCAACCCCAGGCTGAGGAGCAGGAACCACAAGCTGAGGAGCAGTTGGGCTCCTCTGGAAGGGAGGTGGTGGTGGGGTGATGTGGTGGCAGCCCCGTGCATCACGTGCAGCTAAAAGCCAGATAAACTCCTTAATTGTATAGCAAGCCCTGCTTGGTACCATACCCTAAAGCTTCAGAACAAAGTCCTCCTTTATCAAGTTTGGCTGACTTCTCCCTCCTTTCCCTCCTCCCCCCCTCCCACCTTCTTTTGAACACAATTCCATAAAAGCCTGAAAATTGGAATTATTCACAGGAGTTATTGAAGGCCAAGGCTGACTAAAGACCCTTTCAGTTAGGACAGACTGAGGAAAAAGGTGAATTTTGGAGCAGAAGTGGCAACGACCAGCATCGTGGCATGGTCCCGTGGCTGTGGGTAATGCAACAGCTTCTCAGAGACCAGACCCAGCAAGTTTTTGCCATAAAAGACATTTAAAAAATGAATTTTTAGCTGGTTCAGGAGCACGGGGCATTGGAGCAGAGCAGGCTGGGGATCTACTTTGCTCTAAAAAACCCACCACGACTCTCCTTGATGGGGCCTCTCCACCTTCCCTCAGTCTCAAGGACGCAGGGGACTTAGAAGAGATGATGCCCAGGCCACCTCCTGTAACCACTAAGTGACAAACACCAGCTTATGGGAGAGAAAAGTCCCAATATTAGCTGCCCTGCGGCCACGTTAAGTAGAGATGGAGACAAATCTGTGGTTTCTCTTGGCAAGCCTGAGTGTTTGCCTGAGGTTCCCGCACTAAACGTCTCAGAGAAGCTCAGCCCCGGCCACATTTTGCATCGTTTCGTCCCAAAAATCATAAAATTCAACCCAGGTTAGAGGAAAATGGCGTTGGAGGTTGTGTCTGAGCCGCATCACGTCCTCCCTGTCTGCAGCCCAGCTCCTGCTCGGCCTCGGAGGCTCCAGACTCCATCCAGAAATGCAAATTCTTGTGAAATCCATCCAAAAGCAACAAGGCAGCATGTGCTCTGCAGCTGAAACCCACCATGTGCCCAGGCTGGATTTTTCTCCCCAGCATTCTCCTCGGGAAGGTTTTTCTTCTCCACATCGCCTTCTGGCTTTACAATTTTTGGGAGATGATTCACCTACCACACACTAAAGTTACCCAACAAAGAGCAGCTACGGTTGCAACAGCTTCATCCCAACACAGGCTCCCATCCACCACATCCCATCCAGACATCTTTCCACGACCTACACCCTGGAGGAGGCCGAGGGTCCTGCTCCTCCAACCTCTCCAAGGGATGAGAGGTTGGACAGAGTTTGCCCGTGTCCCATCTCCATGGGTGAGAGCACCCAAAAGGACATTTTGGGATCCAACTGCTGGGCAAAACCAGCGTCCTCACACAGCTCCAACTGGCAGAGCCTCTTTCGTCCTGGTGAGGGGGGCAGCACATCTTGGGGGGCGAGCACCTCCTCCTTCAACCACCCCACCAAACACCTCACCAGCTCCTGGCTGCGTTTGAATCCAGCAATTTGATGAAACCCAGAAAAAAAAAAAGTTCCTTTTTAATTGGTGAAAATTCCCTCCTCCCACCCGCGGAGCGCCAATCTGTAATTAGCCTTTCATGTAACACGATGTTTATTCCTGACAGAGTTTATCTTGGCACGGGCACCAGCTCTGAAATGTGCACACATTTGAAGACTCCAGCCCTGCATTTAATTCTCTATCTGCTTGTTACTCCTCATTGTTCCCAAGCCCCTTTTCAAAACACACCCACGGGGAGAAGAAACGATATTTTTTAATATAAATCTTTTTATA
>NW_008604359.1:457-1698 GCF_000691845.1 Merops nubicus | reverse complement strand
CAGGGCCCAGCCGAGGCATCCACCGCTTCGTGGTGGGCTCTTTGTTGGCCTTGAAAGGGGAAAAACAGCCGGGAAGGGCCAGCCCCCCCCACCTCGAGCACTCCAGGCCAGCCAAAGAGGCTGAAGAAGGTGGGGGACCCTGGCTTATCCCCATGCAGCTCCCCAGTACACAGCCAACGTGTCCTCCCAGCATCAGGGGTGTGGAAAGGGGAGGCACAGCGGTGAGCCGGGGCAGGGGCACCGTGGGAAGCAAGAGATGGGCAGCACCACCATAAAAGTACAAACAGGCTTTATTTCAGCACAGTATCCCACAGTCAAAAGCCCCTCCAGGCACCAGGTTGTCCCTGCCCTAGTGAGGAGGGGGCAGCCCCAAGGCAGGAGGTGAGGAGCAAGGATGGTGGGAGATGGGGGAGCTAAGGTGCCAGGGCTGGAGCCCTCCTCATTGCCCAGAGGAGTGCGAGCTCTGCTCTCTCCCCTTGGCCACGTCCAGGGCTGGTGGTGGGTTTTGAGGTGCCCGGCCAGGCCCAGGCTGCCAGAAGGGGCCAAACCAAGCTGCAGCAAGTGCAGAAACACACCCAGGGGTGACTCTGGACCCTAGCATGGGCAGAGGAGAGGCAGCAGCAATGGTGGGAGGAGGGCAGGAGTGGCAGAGGGGCATACAGTATGACCAACGCTACCCCCGAGCAGGGAACTCTGCCCTCCACCTCTCTGCCCCAAAACCCACTAGTTGTCTCCTCCTGTGCAGGTTGGGGTCAGAGTGGTGGAGAGAGCCAGGAAAGAGCAAGAGGTGGCAGTTGCTGAACCACAGGAGCCCTTTTATTGCACAGCCAAGCAGGGCACGGCCCCTGCCTTCAACCAGAGGGTCAGAGACACAAGCACCTGCCCAGGGCTCAGTCCGATCCAGGCAGCAGGAGCATGGGGCAAGGGGGACGAGGCCCTGGGAAGAAGGAGGGAGCCCCACTACATCCCCTCCGCCCCCCCTCAGGCCCTGCAGCAGGGGCCAGGGTCACAGCCAGCCCAGACTGGGTGGATGAGGTGACGGAGGCCCCGTGCTGTGGCAGAGGAACATGCCCAGCTCAGCGGGGCACTTCTGCAGCCCTTGGCCGACTCCACCCTTCACCCAACCCTCAGGGAGAGCCTATGCCAGGAGCTAACAGAGCCAAGGGTGCGTTTTAATCCCTCAGGGATGCAGAGGAAGAGGTGAGAAGAGGAGGCAGTAGACGTGGGAAGGCAGCAACAGG
>NW_008604359.1:0-229 GCF_000691845.1 Merops nubicus | reverse complement strand
GGCGGGGAAAGGCGCGGGCTCCAGCCGCACAGGGAGCTGGGGGACAGGGCAGCACCCCCAGGAGCCCAGGCTGCCTGCCCACGCCAAGTGGGGCCTCACCTCGTTGCGATTGTCCACGACCACCAAGTGCCTGAGTCCCAGGGCTCGGAACAGCTTGAACACCCGTGGCAGAGACGCCTCCTGCAAGGCGGCGCAGGGCCGCGTGGGTCGTGGCACAGCCCACCGGTGC
>NW_008604358.1:531-2071 GCF_000691845.1 Merops nubicus | reverse complement strand
ATACAGGCAACCCTGGCACAAGGACCAGCTCACGAAGTAGCCCGCTGGGACGGCCAGAGGGTTGCTCAGTGCGCCGGCAGCGCGGCAGTTACCAGAAGGGCTGGATATTAGGACTATTACACATCAGCGTGAATCTCAACGGGTCCATTTGGATGTAAATGCTGGTATGGAAAACGCCTATTGCGTTTCGCATAGCGTGAGCGTTGAGATAGAATAAAAAATGAACGTTAGACCAGACGGTCTCACAGTAGGTGCTTTTTGAACTGAATCGAGTAAAGGAGTTTTGTGTTTCTTCAGCAGCAGCAGGAGTACCAGCTCCCCCACGAGAACTTCAGATCCCAACGATCAAAGCTCTCGAGTTTCATATACTGTTCAAAGAAAGGGTAGTCATGATTTATCCACGAGAAAATAGTTATTAACCTTCCTGCCTGCCTGCCTTCCTGTTCCCATATTCTTTCCTCTGTGGTACCAGGTCTAACTGTAATACTTAAAGAGAACAGTATCTAGTAAATTGCAAGAAACTCTGCTCCTAGTGAGGATGTTAGTTTGCTCGTCTGTTGCTGTGATCAGTTCATTTTTGGAAGCCCGTGCTTGGGTGCAGCCATCGTTACTGATTGAGTTGACAGCAGGAAATACACCCTACAGCTGTAAATGCTGGGGGGGATTTTTTTCCCCCCAAGGTTGTTCTTCTTGCTCAGTCGAAACAAGTTGGCCAGGTTGAGCTTGAAACGTGTTTTTAAAGTTGCGGGTTATTTTGATAAGCACTTCCCCATGTTACTCGTGTAGTTTAATGCTCCGGGAGGATTGACTTGTAAATAGCTCATCCTCCTCACACAGTGGAAAGGGGCTGCGTTGTCTGTGAAGAGTCCTGAGCAGCCGCTGCGGTGTTTCCACATGTGTGGGAAGGGGGGGACCCTGGGCAGCGGGCAGGAAGCCTCTGCAGCAAAGCTTGGAGGAGCTGTGGTAAATCACCCCTCTGTTTCATGATGTCAGGTGGACTCTGGAGGGGGAAAGAAGGGGAGATGTGGGGTGTCCCTTGGTGAGGATGGCCAGGGCTAGAGCAGCTGGAGGATGAGCAGGCTCTTCCACAAGCTCCAGGAGGAGGAACACACCCAGCCTTCGTGCTAGGAAAATGCTCTCATGGGCAAAAATCCCACGTGTTAATTAAGGCTTCATATTTACATGCCACCCAATTTAAAAATAGATTACATTTATATCAGAAACATGTTTTCAGTTTCGTTCCTATTTTGTCATTGCATTTTCTTCTGTCTGCCCTCTGGCTCCATCAGCCCCTGGCAGAGCTGCCTGGGCTGAGGTCAGAAGAGCCCTGAGCCTTGTACATCACCCACATTTTTGCTCAACATATTTCATTTTAGGGACGGTTGAGACTGGGGCCGAGTGAGGGCTGGACGTTTGATAAGACATTACCTTGGAAGGAGACTATAAAATTCGACCTGACAAGCTTTGTCTGGGCACAGTTGGGGCAGCTGTATGGGCCAGGAATAGGTCTCTGGAGTTGTACAACTGGTGCAGAAAACGG
>NW_008604358.1:0-467 GCF_000691845.1 Merops nubicus | reverse complement strand
TCAAGATCTCCCGACCTCAAGCCTGATGTTTTCAGCAGAAGCCGGCCCAGGACTTCAGAAATCACTGTCCAGGGTTTGCTGCCGAGGCCGTGGAAATCGGTTCAAAAGCCAACATCTCCTCCCCTCCTCTGGCTTTTGACAGGCTCTTCGGCTTTCATTTGACCAGCAGGACCCGTACTGCCTTACAGATGTCAAAGGTACGGTATAACATCTACCGGGCCAGCAAAGGCCAGGAGCTTTTCTTTCTGCCTTTGCTCCTTACCTCGTTTTTGCCCCTTCCCCCCCCCCCCGCCTGGGCTCTCTGCGGTGGCTCCCGACTTAGCCAAATACGAGCCGGCTGTTATAAATAGCCCGGAGGACATGCCACCCTCCTGCCACCCTGCCGTGCTGGGGGCTGGCGGCGGCCTGAGCACCCCCTCAGCCTCGGGGCAGGAAGCGGGGACCCGGGAGTGTTTTGGGGACGGAGG
>NW_008604357.1:0-452 GCF_000691845.1 Merops nubicus | reverse complement strand
GTGGGGGCATTTGGGAGTGATTGGAGTGGCACAGGGGTGCTTTGGGGGTGGTGTGGGGACATTTGGGGGTGCTTGGAGTCGTACAGGGATGTTTGGACTTGGCATGGGGACTTTTGGGGAGGCCTAGGGGTGGCTTGAGGGCATTTTGGGGTGCCTAGTGGTACCTGGTTGTGCTTAGGGGTGGTATGGGGACATCTGGGGGTGCTTGGGTGTGACGTGGGGACACTTTGAGGTGGCACAGAGACATCTGGGGGTGCTTGGCTGTGACATGGGGACACTTTTTGGTGGTGTGGGTTCACCTGAGGATGCCTGGTGAGGTTTGACCCCCGAGGGTGCTGGGTGGCAGCACTTGGGGGCACACGGTGCTGGCCGGGGTGGCACAGGGAGCCTTGGGGGTGCCAACCCCAGCACGGGGGACCCCCCTCACCCCACGGGCCCCCCTTCCCTAGGCT
>NW_008604356.1:0-1667 GCF_000691845.1 Merops nubicus | reverse complement strand
CGTGCTTTGCCCCAACCTCCTCTCTCCCTTGGGCTTTAGGGAGTGGGTGGAGACCAGGCGCTGGCCGGCTGGGAGATGGGCACAGGGCATCTGGAGGTGACCTTGTTGTTCACTGCATCGTTCTGCCTTGAAAAATAGAAAGTGTGTAGCTGTTCCTGTAAGGGAAAGGGCAGAAGGCACCTGAGAATCTTCTCATTGAAAACTCCAAAATATAGAAACAGAGCAGACAAATCCACCTGTTGAAATTGCAGGACCGAGGCTGCCATCAGGAATGTGTCTCCTGCCACTGACGTGGCCACTTGCTGTGGGATTTTCCCAAGTGCTTTCAACTACCAGTAGAGAGAGAGTTTTAAAGTATATACCTGGACCTTGGCTGGTCTGCAACAAGATCCAGTCAGCAAGTGATACAGCAAAAGGAAAGTCTTGAGTGAGGAATTTTGAGTATCTGTTTGCTTCTTTGGTGTCCTTTACCCTTTTAAGGAAAGCTCTTTAAATACATGTTTAGGTAAATGAAGCTAAGGGAGGATATATTCTCAAGTGGATGCTTCCCTGGGTCTGTAACAAACCTCAGAGTATTTTCTGTGTGTGTATATGTACTTTGGTACGCAGGAAAAGTTGCATTTTTCAAGATATTTCCTCTGCAAGAAAAATACAACCCTTGGGCCTTGCTTTTGTGGTTGCAGGCTGTGTGAACCCACGCTGGTGTCAGGGGAAGATCTATTCCCTGTCGGTGCCCAAGGCTATCACCCAGTTGCCGATTCGACTGCATAGATTTATTTGGAAGCTCTTGGCTCCCGATATGCTCAACGTAGAGATCATGTCTCCATCCTTGAAACTTCAGCAACACGTCCCAGAGCAGAGGTGCAACACGAGCTACAGCTACAGCATTGCCAGTGCCACCCCAGCAACGGAGTTGAATGTTGGTGTCTTCTGTCCTGGTGGATCCATTGAAAAGATTCAGATGAGGAATAATGTCACCATATCCTTAAGAACATTTGGTAAAGGATTCTTCAATGAGTCCAGCCATCAGGACCTGAAAATGTCTTTTGTGCCCCATATTAAAGGTAGGGTGGTGGTTTGTACTCCGTTGTTGCATGGTGTGGGATCTCTTGATGCACTTATGAGAGGATGGATGGATGAACAGGAGCAAGAGTTCACTTCTTTCCAGTGTAGCCCTGGAGCCATTGCTTGGGCTGATGAGGTGCTTTATTCCTGGAAGAAGGAAGGAGCTTTGTGCTTCAGGTGGTAGGTGGCAGCTCTGTCGGTGCTAATTGTGATGCTCGCTGATGATGGGCTGGTAATGAGCTGCAGTTGGCTGTATAAATTTGCTGGTCACAAGTGGAAATGGTGCTTGTTTTATTTCGGAGAAGACCAAATAATTCTACATGCTGAGAGAGAGAGAGAGCTCTAAAAAATGAACAAAATCTAAATTGTGCTGCCCTCCTCCTTTTCCTTCGCTGCAGATGAGTGCACTTTCACCGTGAGGCCGGACCCAAAAGCCAAAGTTTACTTGCAGACCCCCAACTGGCCGTACGGGCTGCCTCCCTACGTCTCCATCTCCTGGCACGTCCTGGTGCCCAGCAAGCAGGTCGCCCGCCTGGGCTTCTCCAGGGACCGCATGGGCGTCGCCTGCGAGACGGGCCGGGCCTACCTCAACGTCCAGGAGG
>NW_008604355.1:0-2145 GCF_000691845.1 Merops nubicus | reverse complement strand
GAAACAGGGACTGGCCACTTGGGAGGACCATAGGAACATTGCAGATTATGTCGGGATGCAACAAAGAAAGCTAAGGCCCTCTTGGAATTAAATCTTACAAACAGTATAAAAGACAAGAAAGGCTTCTTCAAGTACATCAGCAGCAACAGGAAGACTAGGGAAAATGTGGGCCTGCTGCTGAATGAGGTGGGTGCCTGGTGGTGGAAGACACAGGAATAACCCCATTCACCAGTATAGGCAAGGGGCTGACATGCTGGAAACCAGCTCCCAAGACCTGGGAGTCCTTGTGGACAGCAAGTTAACCATGAGCCAGCAGTGTGCTCTTGTAACCAAGAAGGCCAATGGTATCCTGGGGTGCATGAAGAAGGGTGTGACTTAGCAGTTCAAGGGAGGTTCTCCCTCTCTACTGTGCCCTAGTGAGGCCACCTCTGGAGTACTGTCTCCAGTTCTGGGCTTCCCAGTTCAAGAGAGACATGGAACTACTGGAACTACTACTATCCAGTAGAGGGCTATGAAGATGATCAAGGGACTAGAATCTCTCTCTTATGAGAGACAAAGGTCTGTTTAGCCTGGAGAAGAGAAGACTGAGAGAAGATCTTATCAATACCTACCTGTATCTAAAGGGCAGGTGTCAGGAGGATAGAACCAGTCTCTTCCCAGTGGTGCGCAGTGATAGGACAAAGAGCAATGGGCAGAAACTAGAACACAGCAAGTTCCACCTAAATATGAGAAAAAAACTTCTTTAGTTTGAGGGTGACACAGCACTGGGACAGGGTGCCCAAAGAAGTTGTGGAGTCTCCTCTGGAGACTTTCAAAACCTGCCTGGATGCATTCATGTGCAACCTGATCTAGGAGAACTTGCTTTGTTGGGGAGTTGTACTAGATGATTCCCAGAGGTCCTTTCCAACCCTAACATTCTGTGGTTCTGTAATTCTGTGTGTAGTCACACACTGCAGATAAAAAAATCTCTGCTTAACCCTTATCAGGGCTGTGCTATCTTCAGAGGACTCATGAGTGTTAATGAGATTACTAATGTTTAAGATGTTGTTTAGGATAAACCAGCAAGGGGGATCTACAGCAGGACCTTAAGTGAAGCAACACTTGATGCCTGTCTGTGAGCCCATAACATCTCACCTGAAACCTGTCTGAAAGTTGGCAGATGATGCTGCAGGGTTTCCCTTACTTTAGGGCAGAATTAAGGCAACTTAAGATTTTCCAGGAAACTTTCACAAAGACTTTTCCTGAAAACCTTTAGGAGGTCATAGGTATGTATGTAGTTGTACTAATACTTGTTGTATTAAGGTATTAACACTTTTTACCCCTTTTCCAAGCCCTCTGTTCAGTTCCTACTCCTCTCACCTGCTCCATGGAGTTCCCTGTGGGGGGTGAGGTGCAGGAAATGTTGTAACATGCAGCTAGGCATGTTCAGTCAAAAACATTCTTGCATTGCTTCGATGATAACTTTTTAATGCAGGTAGTGGAGGAACCAACAAGAAGAGGTGCACTGCCTGACCTTGTATTAATGAATAAAGAAGGGCTGATTGGGGACATTAAGGTTGGGAACAGCCTTGGTGACAATGACATGGTGGAGTTTAGTATTTTACAATGTTACAGTAGCAGGGCAATAAGTAGGATTACAACCCTGAACTTCCACAGGGCTAACTTTGCACTCTTGAAAGATCTACGTGCAGGAATCCCATGGGATAAGACTCTGGAGGGTAAAGGGGCCCAAAAAAGTTGGTTAATTTTTAAATGCCACTTCCTCCAAGCCCAAGATAGGTACGTTCCCTTGAGTAAAAAATTGGGTAGAGGAACTAAGAGACCTGCATGGCTGAGCAGGGAGCTTCTGAGGGAAATCTCATGGAAGAAAGAAGTGTATAGCTCATGTAAGAAGAGACTTGCCACTTGGGAGAAATATAGGGAAACTGTCAGAACTGTCAGAACTGTATGAAATCAGTAAGAAAGGCCAAAGCCCTCTTAGAACTAAATCTAGCAAAGGAAGCAAAAGAGAACAAAAAGGGCTTCTTCAAATCTATCAGCAGTAAAAGGAACCCTAGGAGCAGTGTGGGCTCGCTGCTGAATGAGGCACAGCCCTGATCACTGAGGGTGCAGAGGAGGCAGAGCTGCTGAATGCCACCTTTGCTT
>NW_008604354.1:444-833 GCF_000691845.1 Merops nubicus | reverse complement strand
AAACCACAGCACAAATCTGGCCTGACATGGTGAGTGCCCAGGGACGGCTCTGGAGCAAGCTGTCTACGCGTTGGCACCTACTCCAGGCTGTTGCTTCACCCCTCGCTGTAGTACAGAAGGTGGCAGGGGGGATGTAGGCACTGAAGTGGACGGAGGCGGGGTGGCGGGCAGAAGGTGGAGGGGGGGGCTGTGGGCAGCTCCGCAGGCAGGTTCGCAGGCTCCTGCACTGAAGCTGTGGGTTGAAGCGGTGGAGCCAAGGGAACGGAAATTTCTGTAGCGCCGACCGTTCCTGGTGGAGGTTGCACCGCAGCCATCCACAATGTGGGGGAGGGAGAGGCCGGAAAGGCGAAGGGGGGGAGACACTTGGCAAATGCCAGTTGCTGTTCGTT
>NW_008604354.1:0-434 GCF_000691845.1 Merops nubicus | reverse complement strand
TTCAGCAGGCAAAGGACATTTTGGCATAACAAAGTCATGGAATGAAAGATACTTGGGAGGGATGTAGTCACGGGACGAGCGGTAGGATCTTTTAACAGTTCCCGCAGCCCCAGCAGGTCCAGACAGAGCCAGGGGCATGCCGCTCACATCCCTCACAGTCCCCCCAACTTCTGGCAAAGTGGTGTCCTCTAAAAGCTCGTCCTCTTCCCCCTCTAATCTGGGCATCTCCCCCCTTTCTGTCCACTGCTGTAATGCATGAAAAAGAGCTCCCTAGACAGACGCCACCCGAGGCGCGTCCTTGTCTCTGGCCAGGATGTCTTCACACAGTTTGTTTCCTAAGGACACCCAGGTCGTTAAGCTGAGCGCAGCATCAGGGTCCATGGGAAAGGCATGAGCTCCCACCCAATGGAGCAGATGGCACAGGGAGTGGTCAG
>NW_008604353.1:0-571 GCF_000691845.1 Merops nubicus | reverse complement strand
CTTTTTCTTTTTCTTTTTTTTCTTTTTATAATACAAACTTTTTCTTTTTCTTTTTTTTCTTTTTATAATACAAAGAAGGCTTGTGGTCTGCCTTTAAGCTATGAATAGCATCTGGGATAACTCATCTCAAACCCATTTGTCCTCCCTTGCAATATGGAGTCCTGTTGTTGAAGTTCAGAAAGGAACTGGGAATGTTGTAAAAGGTTTGGCAATCTTTACTAGCAGACCAGTTTATTGACAACCTATGTCTCTTATCTATTTTTATGTCTGTTAACTTCACAAGGTAAAAGGGATGTGGGAGAGGATCAAATGCTCTCCTTGTGTTTTTTTGGGGAACCTTGGGTATATTGTTTACTAGGTGTGCCATGTTTCTGATATTAATTCTGGTCAACTAAATGCAAGGGCTCTACCTATTCCTTCTTTTTCTCCTTTTCTCACTCTCCTGTCCTATGAGATGAGGCATTTACAGAATAATACCTTGGCTTTGCCTAAAACCTGGAAAACAGACAGCTCTGATGTAGCTATTGAGAGCAAGACTGAGCACCAAGGAACTCTTGCAAATTTTGGTTAG
>NW_008604352.1:0-11848 GCF_000691845.1 Merops nubicus | reverse complement strand
AGCAGTGCGAGGAGAAGGGGGGATGTTCGGGCCAGCGGGGCGAAGTGATCCTGTGTGATTTCTGCCTTCAGGAGCCGCAGCCGGCCGTGAAGACCTGCCTGAGCTGCGAGGCCTCCCTGTGCCAAGCCCACCTGAGCAAGCACAGCACAAAGACCCCCCTGAAGGACCATGTCCTGATGGATCCCTGCGACGATCGGGCTCTGGCTGAGAGGAGATGCCCCCAGCACAGCAAACTGCTGGAGTGCTACTGCGAGACGGACTCAGTCTGCATCTGCGTGCTGTGCTCTGTCACCAGTTCCCACAGGGAGCACAAGATCATCTCTTTGGAGGAGGCATTTGACCAAATGCAGGTAAGAGGCTGCCAGGACAGTGGCCCGGGCACAGATTACACTAGGATAACCACAGGAGCCTGTGCCACCGAGAGCTACCCTCGGCACAGGGATGAAACTTCTCCAGAGTTTCAGATCCACACACTCGGGTTGGGGATAAATCTCCATCCTGGGATATTGAGCTTTTAATTCCTAGTTTCACCCCAGATTCCTTCTGGGTGTGCCCTTTGGGATATAAAACAAGATGTTAGAAACACTTTTTTTCCCATCCTGCGGAGCCAGACTGGTGGGATCGAGTGCTTGTGGCTATGCTTTTAGTCCTGGGTGCACTTTCAAACACACCAGAAGATCAGCCTGAGCTGCATTTATGCAAATACAATTAATGACAGCGTAACAGAAAGGAAGCTGTCAGCACTGGAAGTCGCTTTATTGCACATGAACAGTTTTCAGTTTCAAAATGTCTTTCCTATGGTTGTAATTGTGGTATTTGTTCAGGAATTAAATCTGCTGGTAAACTTCTTATGTATTGATTAGTCCTGAGAACATGCAGCAAACAAACTTTTTGTAGGTCTAGGTTAACCCATTTCTATGAAATTGCTGATCTTGTGCACGTATGTCAGTCCTATCCTGATATCTCCCTCTGATTATTTTTATAGAGCATTTTTCCTGAAACTCTGGAAACGGTGAAAAAGCATGAAACTGCGCTGAATGAAAGCATAGCAAACCTGCTGAAACAAGAGGAGGAAGTAAAGGTTTGTTTCAAGCTCCCATATCTCTTTGGGCATGGTTGCACGTTGGTAGCTGATGAGGTTTTCTTTTGCCCTTCCTGAAATCGTGGATTCCAAAGTCTTTTTGAGTTCCTGGATGTTTTCTCAGATAATTTCTCGGTTTCTTCTTTGAGGGTGGATGATTAACAACTGTCTCACCAGTCTGGGTGAAGTGCATGCTTAGTTGTTAAAGGACCTTGGAGCTTGAAAGTTGCTGTTAAGTCTATTCGTCCTGATTGGTGGGTGGCGGTTGTTGGCTTCCCCCCCTCCCTCCAACCTTATGCAATTTGCAGACTCTGAAATATTTATGGAAAAGATACAGACCATGTTATAGTGATTTTATTCCTCTTTACAGCAAGAAATCCCTTTAGGTTGGCCTGTGTTTCCAAGAAGGTGGTAGGACTGAGGTTAAAAGTGTCTGGTTTTTGCTCCCAGCATGCAAACACCTATGTAAAATCTCTCAAAGAGCAGGGGTTTTAATGTAGGTCTCCAGATCCTAGATCACTCTGCTTAGGCAGAATTAGCACTTGTCTTCCTCCACCAGTAAAGGTCTTGGCACTGGGTAAAGGAAATGTTCACTTCTGGTCTGAGGACCAAACTGTACCTGTTGGCAGTGGCCTGTCTGGCAGCATAGCTGCCGCTTTCAGCAGGTGAAGGAAGCTTGGTGGAGGCAGTAAGCAGAGAAACTTTTTCTCACCAATCTTTAAAAGGACCAAAGGCAGTATATCTGTAGAAAAGTACCAATGCAGAATAAGGAAATGTATGCCTAGTGGAAAGTTTTCAGCAAGCATTGTGGAAGAGGCATTACTTGTTTTTCTTTTTCTGGTCAGGTGCTGGGGAAGGCCACTTATGTCACTTGGTCTTTCTGCTGTCGGTGGGACAACTTGATCTGTTATCATATGGAATGAGGCACTAAATTACTAGTTACTTCCCTCTGCCCAGAAAAGACCAGACTCTTTTCTGAGTGAGAGTTAGTGTGGAAAATGTGAAATTCAGTCCCTAACATATTTGAAAATCTTTTCTTAATAGACTAAGGAGAGCCTGCAGAGGAATCAAATGAAGAGCCTCGTCAAAGAGATGTGTCTGCAGCTAGATAAGAACAAAACAGAGGTCCTGAAAGCTCTCAGTCACAGCAAGGAGCAACAACTTTCTAAGATTCAGGCAGAAATACAGAAACAGAAGAAGGAGAAGGATGCAGCCAGCCATGATGTACAGAAGCTGGAGGCTCTGAGAAATCAGAAAGACCTACTTCTTTTCATGAAGGTACCTAACAGCATCTCCCTTCCCAGAGCTACTCTGCTCTTGGGCTAGCCTATGCCTGCAATATGCTAATTCTACCTTCAAAATATCTTTTACAGGGGTTTTCAGCTATTCAAGACAGGTAAGGTCTTCTTGAGGTGGTCTACTATTGCATTACATGTTGCTTCAAGTGATAGTCTGGCAGTGCAGGTCTGCTAGTCCAGGCTGCACACACCTCAGGGCTCATCCTGGCAGCCCCCTGGGCATGCTGTGACCCTGACTTCATCAGAGACCTGGAGAAGCCCTAAAATATGAACAGAAGTCACGCTTTTTCTGTATCCTCCACACCTGTTCTCAAGATCCACTCTGAGGCAATTCCTGAAAATTCAGCTCTGTGGGTGAGCATGCAAAGGATGCTTACATATCCTGAGCTGTTCTCCAGTTTGCATTGCCTTCTGCTTCTAAGAAGCAAAATGCGGCAGGAGCTGAAACGTGCAGTAAAGTTGTTAAGTCTGTGATGTTCACAGCTTTTCACCCAAGCTGTTCCCCCAGTGCCTGCCCAGTCCTATTCCTCCACCACCGCCCACCGCTGTGTGCACACAGGCTCCCCCAGCCGTGCTTTTCAGGTGCAGCAGTTGCCCCTTGGCTGTGATGACACAGCCCTTCGTTTGCTGTCCCAAGATCCCAGCAGCTGCCCCTGACACCTCTCTACCTCCTGCCGTGGGGACTTGAGGACTGGAGCCACAAACAGGATGCTAGGATCTGTCCTGGCAAAAGCTGGGGCTGAGGTGGCCAAGACAAGGTGCTCTGGAGACAGATACAATCTGTGGAGTGAACTTCACTTTAATGATGTTGAAGAGATTTGGTGTTCTATGAAAAGCCTGGTCAGAGAGAGGGTCCCTTGTAGAGCTGCAGAGGGATGGGAGGATACAAGCTGTCTTCTGTGTCTCCCATCAAGGCTGGCTGTGGAGTGGAGGATGCAGTTGACTCAGGTATGGGCTCGGTGATGTTTTTTTGGTGACTTGCTGCTCTTCTGATATCTTTCTGCATGTTTTAGGAAACACAACCCAGTTCCTAACAAAGATGGTGTAATACTGCCAAAGCCACCCATTATTTTGGATGAATCAAAAACACACCTTACTCTAAGGCTTTTTGAGCAGTTCCTCTCAGACATGCAGTCCTTATTTAAACAATCACCTGGTAAGTGGTCATTTTACTAGATGACAAGCAAGATAGAGAAGCTAACAAAACATATTAAGAAACGACTGTAATAAGACACCAAGCACCTCTACAAGAACTGATTCCTAACTTTGTGTGATTGTTTTCACAGAAGCGTACATAAAAGGGTACTTGTCCTGGGCTTCAGCACTTTGGGACATGCCTTGAATATACCCCATTAAAATGGAATTTGGGTAAAGAGGTGTGGGTGTCCTAGGAGTTTTCTGGGAGGATTAAGAGAAGAGAATAGGAACACAACTTCTGTTTGTAGGATCACTTTGATTCAAAGCACAGGGAAAGTTGATAACTCATCACAGCAGTGGCAGGTGGAGTTTGTATTACAATGTAAATTATCTACTTGCTATGTAAATAATTCTACACTTCTGTAATGTTTTGTAAGATCAATCTACAGTCCTGGTGCTGTGTATGGTGGGATGCTTGTCCAACAGAATCAAAAAAATTAGGGTGCTTGAGCCCTTGCTGACGGTGAGCTTAGGGTCAAGAGAGATTGCTGGGGTGGGAAGGCTCTGTCCAGAGCATGTGCAACAGCGTGCAAAGTGTACACCTAACTGGCTGCCATCCATGCGGCCGTGGGTACGCTGAGAAGCACACCTTGCTCACAGCCTCTTCTGAGCTCAGTCTCTACCGTCCCCGTAAGCATAGCCCAGACCTGTTGTGGCTAGAAAGCCTCAGATCCAGGTTTTCCTAATTGTTATACCATCTGAACAATTTTTATTAGTTACCCAAATCACTGCTGCTGTTTCAGTTTTCTGAAGGAGTAACTTTCAGAGTGGAAAATGCCACTATATGAAATGCATTACATGCAAGAGAATGTCTGAATAAAAATATTCTGCAAATTCTTGAGTGTAGAATTAACTTCTCACCGCTGGCCAGGCCAAGAAGTTTTGAGAGTTTTAGAGAACTTCAAATGGTCCTAAGCAAATAAGTGTTTAAAAAATGGCTGTGCTGCTCTTCACACATTTCTTGTACATGGAAGTTAATCTGGAAAGTTTTAAAAAATGCCTAATGAAGCTCTGCAGGACAACGATGGAAAACTAATCTAAGAGTTGCTGTACTTGGAAACAAAGAGCAAAAAGATGCTTTAAAATTGTTAGAGTAGCATTTCTTGAAATGTGCTATCCCCCTTTAAAATTACACAAGAATAGCTAAGAGAAGTACAGAAAGTGTTTTAGTTAACATATGCTTTTAATGACTCAGGTGTGTTGGACTTGGATTGGATGACTCGAATAGGATAACTTGGGTTGACTTGGGTGACTTGGATTGGGAAATTCAGCTTTCAGCAATGGGAATGTATGCAAATCTGTGCAATTGCCTGTTTTCATAATGTGTGTTTTTTTCTTTCTATAGTTTATGAACATCTGACTATTAGAGTGAGTCAAGGTTATGGATATTATTCCAGTGGTACCATAGTCACTCCATCCTCCTACAGTGATCTTGGATTCATGGGACTAAATATACACAAAGATGTCCCACCTGTGTGCAGTGACCAGAGCTTCCAGGAGGGCTGTCACTTCTGGGAGGTGGACACCAGCAATGCAAAGTGCTGGAAGCTTGGAATTGCTCAGGCCAGCTTTCACTGCTACCTAGAAAAGTTAGATGATTCCCTCCGGGTGTTCCTAGGTTCAAGAATGATCACAGAAAAGCACTTTCATACAAACGTCAAAGTGGTTGGGGTAGAGCTACACTGTGAAAGAAATACACTGACATTTTATAACAGGTCTGTCAAGGATAAAGATTCTTCGGGGAGCCTCAGGCTTATAGAAATAGTAAGAATTCCTTCAGTCTATAGTGTCCATGCTTCCTTTGGTGTGTCCAGTGGCTCTTTGAAGCTCCTGTAGTGATGTGGGGACACGGTGCAGTTTTGTTTTTCCAGGCCTGGTATTGGGACTGCTGCTGCATGGAGGCTGTGCTAAGCTGGCATATTAGAAATTGGATTTTGGGGTGCTGTGCCCGCTCATCCATGTGAGGACAAGGTCTCTGGGGTATATCACAGCACACTTGCCACTTACTGCAAGAGTTCCTATCTTATTTGTTCTGTTAATTACAATGGAGATACTGTTAAGTTATGGTTTTTTTGCTTGGCTGTATTGAGTACTGTGTTGGCTGCATGTTATTAAAGTACTTTAGTTTGCAAAACTCAGTGGCAATTTAGTTTATAAAAAGTTGACAACACAACATTAACTGCTACATAACTAAGCAGCAGCTATGCTGATCTTTGTTCTAACACATCAGCTTTTAGCTCTGTGGCCTTGGAAAAAGCTGGCCTTGGAAGGTGAGTAGAGACTAGGTAGTAAGACCCCTTCTTTCCTTTGCCCTTGGCTGCAGTTGTCCCCTGTGAGCTCTAATGAGCTCACATACCTACTTCTTCCCTCAATTTTATTTTCTCATGTCTGAAAAAAAAAAATCACAGTAAAGGGAGTGCTGAAGAGGAAAAGTCCTGTGCCTTTGGTCCGTGCTATATAGGACCTGGACCGTTTTGTTCTTATGACCATCCAGAAAACTTGGAGAGATGATATCCCTGCCTGCTGCTTGTTCTGCTTTCAGACAGAGCCGGGGTATTTGCATGAAAAGGTCCAGCCAAGAGCTCTCTGCCCCAGCAGTGACAGTGATGGACCTTGAAGGACACAACAGTTTTACATATGCTAAAAAAAAAAAAAAAAAAATCCTTGTTCAGTCTTGGAGGAAAGTGGCTGTGTTTTATCTTTTGCATTTTATACACAGGAATGATACAGAAAACCATGCAGGTAGAGTTGGGTCTCCCAGATGCACCTGCAGTGGCTGCTGCTCTGCCTTGTCTTGGGTGGTATGGGTGCAGAGCGAGGTAAACCAGGCTTGTGACACAGTACAAGGATATTCCTATCCTAGTGTGGCTTTCTGAGAGCCTTCATGGGCCCCTGTTTCCCTGTCAGCTGGCTGCAGGTAGGAGATCAGTCTCAACAAGTCCCAGTAAAACTTTCTCATGGATTCTCCTTATTTTGCCTTTAGGGGACCATCTGTAACTGTTGTGGAAAAGAACCAGAGAAGAGGGAATTCCTGGCTTACTTCTGCCAGGCTCATACCCTTCTCTTCCAGGGTTTATCTTTAATTCGATACCCATGGCACGGGATGGAGGATTTTTCTAGGAGGGCAGAAGGCTGTAGGAAAACTGTCCAGCCCATGCCCTCCCCGGCACCCCCTGTTCCCACCAGCCTGTTAAGGGCTCACACATGGACCAATGCTGCCTGAGGCCACACAGCAATGGAGGGTAAACGTCTAAAAGTGGCTGGGCTGCCACAGCTCACGAGCAGCTTCCGGGCAGGGTGGGGAAATCCTCTCCCAGCCTGTCACGGGGCAGAGAGGAAGGACTCAGCCTCTGGGCTGGGTCTCCAGCTGGGCGCAATGCCAAGGATGTGTTTAGTTTCATTTCTTGCGGACTGGCTGTGGCTGACACGCCATTTTTTCAGCCATGGCAGAAGCTAGGGAAGAATCTGGAGGCACCAGCCTGGAGGACGAACTCAGCTGCCCCATCTGCCTGTGTCTGTACAGGAACCCGGTGTCGCTGAGCTGCGGTCACAGCTTCTGCAAGGAGTGCGTCCAGAAGGCGCTCAGTGTCCAGCAGCAATCCAAGGCCCCTTACTCCTGCCCTGTGTGCAAGCTCCAGCTGGGGCCTATCCTGGAGCTGCAGAAGAATTTTCAGCTGTGCAGCATTGTGGAGGCTTTTATGGCCACGGCTTCCAAAGGACAGCAGGATGAGGGCACTGCAAAGGAGAAGAAGGAGGTGGTTCCCTGTGACTTCTGCCTGCATCCATCTCAGCCAGCAGTGAAAACCTGCCTGATCTGCGACGCGTCTTTGTGCCCGGCCCACCTGCACAAACACAACGCCAAGGCTTCCCAGCAGGACCACGTCCTGGTGGAGGTGGGCGCGGGTGGTGTGGTGGTGGAGAGAAAGTGCCAGGAGCACGGCAAGCTGCTGGAGTGCTACTGCCAGGACGAGGGGCTCTACATCTGCGTGCTCTGCTCTATTGCGGGACGCCACAAGGGTCACAGCATCATCACCCTGAAGGAGGCACACGAAAACCAGCTGGTAAGGGGCTCTCCTCTCCCCACAGCTCCGAGCTCCTGGCCCAGAGGGAGGGGGACGCCGCAGGAGGGGCAGTGAGGCTTTCACCGGGCAGTGGTGTCGGCGGGGCAAGGGCGGGCAGGCAGCAGCTCGTGGGATTGCGTGCCCACCCCAGTGGGGACTGCTGCGCTGGTTGCACTGAAATTTGTCTCTAATCTCCTCGCTTGTGTGGCGGAAGCAGCCTGGCAGGCTAAGCGGAGGGAGGAGAGCAGAGAAAGGCGTCCAGGGCTGAGCGGGACAGGGTGGGTAACTCCTGCCGTGTGTGGCCCTGGCCGTGCGTGCGGGACGGTGAGCGCGGGGCTCCGCTGCTGCCCCGCGCCACCACCCGTCCTGTGCAGCCCCAGGCAGCCGCGCCCTGCCGCTGACGACTGTACTCCTGCCGGGCATGTGGGAGTATTCCTGCAGGGATTAAGAATTTCCTTCCACCACAGAGCCTTGGGATCCCACCGCTGCTGAACTTTGGGTGGGAAACAAGTAGCCCTTCCCTCTGGCTCCCTCCTCCCTGTGCCCAGCCAGTGTCCCAGCGGGCACAGAGATGTGGGCCATCAATGTCCTTGCCTTTGAGTCCAGCTGCTGTCCTGAAAATACTCCAGGATCAGCTGAGACTAAGGGGATAAAACGCGTTTGCTGTGCCACTCACTGCCTTGCATTTGAAATTTCTGGGCTCAATTCAGAGCCCACACAAAACACCCTGCAGGAAACTCCCAGCTCACTGTGGTCACAGCCTCCTTTGGCATTAGTGGGAAGCATCCTTTGCAGTTACATGCGTCACAAACTAACTTTCTCCTCCAAGTGACATATATAATGTTCAGGGCTGCTAAACAGAAGTGGGCAGTGTAGGGTAGCAACCATTTGCTTAACACAACCCTGTCTATGGGGAAGCCATCTACTATGGGTAAGCTGAGATGTCTGCTGCATATTCCTCTTGTTTTGTTGGAGACTTTTTTTTGTTGTTGTTTGCTTGTTTATGTTTTTAAACTCCCCAGGATAGCCAGAGAAATCAGCAACCCAGCTCTTCAGGAGGAATTATAAAAGGGTTTTGGTGCAAGGAACATTAAGCAAATTTGACTATTTTTCTTTTAATTTTTCAAAAAGTAAAACTCCCCAGCTGTGACAAATACCTCATGGAAAACCTAAGCTTTCTGGCTTCATTTTTATTAAAGAAGTGGGAATCTGGCAGCTGTGTCTGCCATGGTCATTCATGGGTGCTCAAGGTGTGAAAACACTGCTGGAGGCAGCCAGGAGCAACCAGAGCCATTCAGAGACTGTCTAATCCCCAAAGAATGAGGTTTAATGTCCTATGTGAAATGTGTTATTGTGCAGTATAAAAGCACTCAATGATCTTGATATCTGTTAAAATAAACAGCAGGGTAAGTATCACTGTTGTGCTGATCTCCAGGAAAGATGGTTGCTTATTACGTTACCCTCAGATCCTACAGCTACTGATAGATCTGAAAACTATGGATTCGTATCACATTAGACACATAAGATTCCAGCAGGAACAGAGCTTTAGTGGATAAACTGAGATTTATTCATTTAAAGTGAAATTTATTTATTCAAAGGGAAAGCCGTTTATTAACTGACCACATACAAAGTCACACATATGCAAAAGTTAAACATTAACTTGAAAGATTTCCAGATCATATTGTTTTTGGTAAGCCCTATCTCTATGAGGAGGTAAGTGAACACAGTTTATTATAGGACTCCCTGGTGAAAGGAGGCAGGTAGAAGGCGCCCGTGCCATTTCACCAGCTCCACAGACTGCCAGTCTGGTTTAAAACTACCTGTGCTGCTTTCCTGCTGTGAAATTCAAATACTGTGTTTCCCTCTGCTAGGGTGAACTCTCGGACAAGGTGACATGGCTGCAGGAGCGTGAAAACGCTTTAGCTACTGCCCTGGGAGGACTTCAGAGAAGTGAGGAGCAGCTCAAGGTTGGGATCCGGATCATTGCTAATTCAGAGCATCTCTCCTCCACAATTTCCCAGCAATAAGTGATGGCAACCGTACTGTTAGACACAGATGAATAGAAAGAGATCCAGCCTAAAATAGTGAAAACATTGGTGTAAGAAACTTCCAGAAGCCACGCTGTCTCACAGCCTCCCAGCGCAGTTCCACGACCAGCTGGGAAACTCCTTTATTTATTGTGGTTGCACAGACCAGGTTGCAGGACTGGCAGACGACAGATTGTGCGCATCATTCTGTATTTTTAAAGCTTTTTATCTGATAAAGAAAACCAATTTGAGTCTACCAGTGGGATTTTCAATGTGTACCATTACAGTTCTCATATTGCTAGCTGCATTTTTTCTGATTTTGTTACCATATCAGGGTTAATTTTCATAAGCTTCTGTTTAATGAGATATTCTAAGCAAATTCTTATTGTCCACTTCCTTCTAAAACCACTGCAAAGAGTAGATATAGTCCTAATTGATAAAAGAGACACTAAGCTGAAGTGTTGAGTTCCTGAGCCAGTGCACTGTTTTGTTCTCTGTTCATTTAGACCAATATGAAAACAGTGACTTCCCAGCTCCAAAATCTGTTTGAAGAGATGAAGACAGAGATGATTCAGAAACACAGGAAGAACCTGAATGACATTCAATCCATTGAGAAAAAACAACTGGAAGATATTACCAAAATGAAGAAGAAAATGGAACAAAGTAGAGATGAGGCTGTGCAGCATCTTCAGACTTTGCAGAAGATGAAGGAGCAGCCAGATATGTTCCTCTTCTTCAAAGTAAGCAGCACTATTCTGCTTTTCTTTGTGAATATGCCTATTTCTCAGCCAGCTCCCCATTCTGGAAATCACACTTAAAATGTTTTCCTTTTTTCTCTGTCAATCTTATTTGTAGGAATTCAAACCGACCAAGGACAGGTATGTTGCACCTAAAACATTTGATTCCTTCTTTGATAAAATACAGTGTTACCAACTGGGATCGAACCCCACTATGTCCCTCTGTCCTGGCACCCTACCCTGCAAAGCTGCTCCCCATTCCAGCCGAGTCAGGGCACCACATCCACACAGTTAATGAGGATGGAGATTTGCTTGCTATTCCAGTGGTCCCTTCAAGTTTCAGTTTCCTTAGTTGGATTCTGATGAAAACCACTGGCTTTTATTACCAGAAAAATGCTTGTGTCAAGGATGAAGCCCATAGGGTTCAGTTTACAGCAGTACTCTCTTGGATGTGTATTGGTGCCACTCCTGCACGTGAGTCCCAGTGAACAGGCTTTGGCTGCAGAGGTAACTGGCTCATTTCCCACCAATTTTTGTTTCTGCTTGTGTACAAGCCTGGTAGCTGTACAGGTTTATTATCCTTTCTCTTGCAAGTGATACATTTAATTTATAATTTATCACTTCCTAATTCACCCCTGTGTGTCAGTCATAATTGAACGGTGCAAAACCACACCAACAGTAAGTTCCAGATCCACAAGAGATTTTGCTGCAGCATAAAACTCCCCAGCTGCAAGAAGGGCTAGCTCAAAAGTCTAGCTGGATTTTAAGATGTCGTCTCTAACTTGTACAAATTAAAGCTAAGGCTGAGCTTGGATTGTAAGGATAACTTTGAATCCCTGGGTGCCTAGGGGCTGCGCTGGCAGCAGCACAGTCCATTACTCACACACTGAGTACTTTGTGGGATCAAAGTAATTTTCCAGAAGCCTGGATGCCATTTAATATGTTTGGCATTTTCTTTCTGTCACGATGGTGGTTGTGCTAAAACAGTAAGAACCTCCCTTCAGCAGGTCAAAGCACTATTCACACAAGGGGATTAGCAAAATGCCTCTTCCTTTCTCATTTTCAGCATTTGGAAGTTCCAATCCGGGTTTGATAAGCAAAAGGCATTGCCAGATAAATAACAGCATATAACGATTGCAACTCAACTTTATCAGAGAGCTGTTTACCTTGTGTTACCAAAACGAACTTCATGTTACCAAAGCACCCCCGTCTTTGTAGAGCCCTTCCTAACAAGGGAGTCTGTCAACTTTCTAATGCTAAATGGTTTTCCCTGGTGAAATGACTGCCTGTGCCCTAGGATTGAGAGTCAGAATTTCAGTGTCAGCGGGGTGGATGTTGTGGCAATGCAGCTGGACCAGGGCATGATGGACCGCTGCCGACGCCTGATGCAAGACTTCCTGAGTCGCCTGGACTCGGAGCTGCGGGCCGTGCAAGGTGAGGGATCGGC
>NW_008604351.1:0-14925 GCF_000691845.1 Merops nubicus | reverse complement strand
GAGTCCTGGTGGACAACAAGTTGCCCACAAGACAAAAATGTGCCCTTGTGGCCAGGAAGGCCAATGGTGTCCTGGGGTGCATTAAGAAAAGTGTATGCAGCAGAACAAGGGAGGTCCTGCTGCCCCTCTGCTCTGCCCTGGTGAGACCTCACCTGGAGTATTGTGTCCAGTTCTGGGCTCCCCATTTCAAGAGGGACAGAGATCTACTCAAGAGAGTCCAGCGAAGGGCTATGAGGATGACTGGGGGACTGGAACACCTACCATATGAGGAGAGGCTAAAAGACCTGGGGCTCTATAGTCTGGAGAAGAGAAGACTTAGGGGGGATCTAATTAATGTGTATAAATATATGAGGGCTGGGTGTCAGGAAGAAAGGGGCAATCTCTTCTCACTTATGCCCTGTGATAGGACATGGGGAAATGGTCACAAGCTGAAGCACAGGAAGTTCCACCTCAACATAAGGAAGAACTTCTTTCCTGTAAGGGTTCCAGAGCACTGGAACAGGCTCCCCAGGGAGGTTGTGGAGTCTCCTTCCTTGGAGACTTTTAAGACCCATCTGGATGCGTTCCTGTGTGACCTGCCCTAGACTAGATGGTCCTGCTCTGGCAGGGGGGTTGGACTCGGTGATCTCTGGAGGTCCCTTCCAACCCCTAACATTTGTGATTCTGTGAACAATTAAAAAGGCATAGCAAAGAATTCACCAAATTGGAAGGCCACTGAAATCAGATGACAATTTGATACACCTCAAAACAGCACAACAAAAAAATCAGGGCAGGATTATAGTATGGGATGGGAAATTAATAGAGTGAAATTTTATACTGAACATCAGAGAGACTCCCTTAGATGTTGAAGTCATTAAGGAAGAAGAGGAAAAACTCAAACATAGAAAGCGACAACTGCACATTAGAAAACATATTGAATAATCCAACTCTTATTAAGAGTGCAATTATATAACCTAACAGCCATCTCTGATTTATGACTCAAAATTAACATAAAGTAATTTAGGCTGGTAATCTGCTCAGGTGATCTCATTGAAAATAGTCACAAGGATTATGTCATCTAAATTGTACAGCTAGTAAAAAATCGTATCGCTCACATGCAGTTTTTAAATGCTTCAAAATCTGTGAACCTGTAACTTCGGTTATAAGGTTACCCTGGGAAAAAGTGGCAGTAACTTCCCTGTCTAATGAAACACCTTCCATTGCCTGAGATTCCTTATTGCCTTCTTACACTAAAAAGCATAACTTCCTACATCTTGTTTTGCCTTTGTACTTCCCTGCATTCTGGAATGTGAGGAAAGCCCCTAAACTTTTTTTTTTTTTTTCCCCTTTCTTTCCCTTAAAAGTCTGTAAAATCCCACTCAGCTTTGATAAAGACACTAAGTCCCCAAAATTGATGTTGCTGTTTATTAGTTTATACAATACCATTAATGTGCACTGCAAGTGCAACAACAACTGATGAAACAAATAAAGAAGCAGAAGCTTTTTAATCAGAGGTCAGGGACAAATTATTTTTATGCACTAGTGCATATTCCCTGTAGAGCATCCTACAGGTAGCCCAACAAGGCTAACCTCACCCACTCCCTTAACTGCTCATCCTTCCATTGCAGGAGCTCATGTGGAGTTTCTGCAGCCCAATCCAAATAAACCAAAAAAGGATATGACTGAAGTGACTATTACATTTCTTTCCCTTTTCCTCTTTGCAAGATACTAGTCTCTCTGCATTGCCAGCTAATGCAGCTTGCCCTAGTATTCAAGCTGTAAATTGGCCCCTTGTGCCCAGGATTTAGGAACGTGCTTACTGTGGCTATTTTGAAAGAGAGGCTCCTCAAATCATTCAGTGCAACACTTATTGTAAGAGCATCTCAGCAGTTAAAATACCTGGCACTACAGATCCCTCTGCTGTCGGTAACTGCCAAACCTCATTCATTTTTACAGCTGGAATCAGCTGGAATCAGTTCCTTGTCCTCAGGAGAGCACACAGAGAGAGATTTACAGCACAGTAACTAACCTCAGGTCTCGAGTCTGCTAATTCCCTGGCATACCATTACATCCTTGGGGAAAGATAAGACAGCTGACAAAAAATGTCACAGCCCATCAATATAATAATATCTGTCCAATTTTGGGGTGTGCTGCCAACTCTGTTTGCATTCCTGGCTTTCTCTCAGTACTTTAGAATTCTAAAGCTGTGGATGTTGTTAGAAGAATAAGGAAAAAGAAAGATTTAGTCAGATATCTCCTCAGAAAAAGTCCGTGCCTGTTCCTCATCACTGTAATGGCATTTTGGCATGACAGCAACTGTATATGCAGTGGTGTTTGGGTAGCAACATAAGAGTCTAATAAATAAAACATGAAAGTCGAAGCAGAGAAAATTCAATAAAATTAATGCATGCTTTTCATTTTACATGCTAAGGATCAGAATATTAAGTACATTTCAGTGCCCAATTCTGGATTAAAGTCACACATCATTCTTTGTATTCCATTACAGTTAGAAACTCCAACCAAAACCCAGCATATCAGAGACAGTACCAACAGTAAGTCAACAGTGTAATACCATACTTACATGTTGAGTGACAATTAAGTGTCTCTAATTAAATGATCATGTTCCAAACAGACAAGAGAAAGTCAGTAGAAAGATTCCTGTTTTGCCAGCATGGAATTCAAAGCAAATGTGAGCCAGAGATGACTACTCCTACATACATTCTGGGGTTCAGCACACTTAGAAGTTATAGAATATAGTTCTAGATAGAATGGTCCAGATATTAAATCTAACACATCAAGAGTACTTCAATTTTAGGATTGTTTGTTAACTGATCAGTTGCTGGCAGAGTAAATACCAATAAAAAACCCTTTATGTAACACAACAGAACATGAAATGAAGTGGTCGGTGTACCTGTATTGTATTGCTTACAGCTTTAAAAAGAAAAGATTTTAGGCTAAAGAAATGCAGGCCTTCCATGCAAAAGTTCATTTTAAACCATATACAACTTACGCATTTCTTCAACGACGTCTGGATCACATTCTCTGTACTTGTCTATTTCTGCCTTCAGCTGCTCTTTTTTCTGACGAAGGGCAGCAAGTTCCTCCATCAGAGCCGCACGTTCCGCCTGAGGATTCAAAGTACCACGGGAGATACAAAGAAACACAAAATTAAAGAGCAGTAATTCTTGCACAGAATGGTTTTCAAAACAAAAAGACAGACGTGTAAAAGCCATTTTCACTACTGCTTTCTGCCAGTGAACCAGCTGAGCATTTTACGTACATAAAATGATATTGAGTACAAACTGGAAGGGAAAAAAAATGAAGGTCAAAACGAATAAACAAAGAACATTTTTCTACAACCTCTGAATCAGACATGGTTTGACAAACTCCAAACAGATCTCTTAATTACTGAGCTGAAAGGTTTAAATGACATTTAAGAGTGCTAGTCTTGTAATTAAAGACAGCATCACAGAACAACCTACCCTTCACATTTCCACAAATAGAGACACTGCGTATGAACACCCTTTGAATTTATTTTTCCACACCATTTAAGAGCAGAGGTCTCAAAAATAAATTCAGATATTTATGATATCATAGTCATTACTGGGAGAGTATACAATAGTGACCTAAAATATTCTATTGATCAGTAAGGCTCTGCAGACACTGACTCAACAGGAGTTCTCCCATAGCCAACTCAGCACATAGTTCTAATTCAGTCTGTATCTACAGCAAAACACTGTAACTGGCTGATGTTCAAAGGACTCATGCTAGGGCACTGGGTAGCCTAGAAAGTCAGATAGCATGAGTTTGTAACCATTAGTTTTTTAGCCAGTGGCAATCTCCATAGCAGACCAGAAATCTGAGGTGTTTGGGTTTGTTGTTCTTTTTCCCAAGCTTCCATATTCCCTGTGCTTTTGCCAACAGTCTGGATTCAGCATGTTCTGAAAACGCAGATTGGAAATCAAAAGCTTCCAGATGCTGGGGTGTGGAGGGCAGCTGCTCAGAGATCTGCATCATGATCTAGATTTCTCAGGACTTCTTCCTGATATATCACCTGGAACCAAAACGTTGGAAGCATCAGCCAGAACAGGACTTCCAGGACAAATAGCTTCTTGTGACTAGGGCAGGCCACAAGGTAGACAAGCCCAAATCTCAAACAGTCCATTTGGAAACTTAACAAGTACAACTGTGTGAGAAACCTGCCTGTGAATCTCTGATTATAGTCAAATCCAGAGCATTTCTAGAAAAAATTTTGGATTCTAAGATTTGTCACTTTTCTACAAAATACAGTTATACCTGAAAGCTGGCTGTCCCTGTTTATGCATTTATTAATGGTAGGTTTAAACCACTTTAGACTGAGCACCTCAAGACAGATAAGCAATTTAGAATACCATACAAAGTATTTCTAACTAACATGCTACTTCATGTGGATGGTACATATGAAGCCTAAATATTATTTTGCAGTTTATTATTAACAGCTTCAGCATGCAAAAAGCACCACACTATCATGGCTGCTCAAAATCATAATTTAGAAATCTAGATTATAAGCAATATTTTAAAAAAAAATAAATCCAAACACCCAAGCTGGCAGGTACTAGATTTGGCAGTTCAGCGACCAATGACAACTTTGGTACCTACCACTGGGCAGTTTAAGTTTTAAGGTACCTTTGAATTGGAAAAAGCTTGGAAGATTACCAGAATTCAGGCAATTACACAGTTTCTCTGCCTTGGAGCAGCCAGTTGTCAATATTTTAGTCATTACTGCATGACCAACTAAGGAACAGTCTAACATCTGATTTTTTTTTTTCTGTCCCTTTAGAATTTAGTATTTAGAGTTCTTAATGGATTTTTAACAACTACATTAGTATTTACAACCCGTGCATACTTGTAGCCCTGTTTCCTATGGAAACTTACAGTGTCTTCACGTCCAATTTTTGATTTTTCAATGCTTTTTTGCAAAGCCTCTTTCTTCTGACTGCTTTCAGAAAACTGATAAAGGAAACAAAGAATAAAATAAACCTATTTCAGTAACACATTTTAAACATACCTATATAATGTGTAGACATAGAAATATATTTAAATAAACAGATACACACTTTTAAGTATATAAATTTATATATATTTGTAGCGTGTAATAAAAATAAACACAAAATAAATACAAAAGCACACGAGTATAAGTCTGAAGCTCTGAACCACAGGAAAGTTACAGGAAGCAACATAAGGCCTAAGAAATTTTCACTCCTGTGGCACATAATCTTGTTACGTACTGCACGTTCAACATGGGACCAAAATCCTATTTCAGATCATAATCTGGCATCTCTGTGCAAAGGATTCCATGACACTGGGGTTTTGGATTAGATGATTTCCTTTGGTCCTTTTCCAGCTCTCATTATTCAATGGAAGCAGTGACAAAAGCTGTAGCAGATCCACCAGCTCAGCTGCTGATAGTCTTCCCAAAGTCTGGTATGCCACTGACATGGCCTCAGTCTTTTTGCATACTGGTGAGAAGAAGCCTCTATAGCTCAAAGACACTGGAAGCCATGGCCCTTTTTTCTGTGCTGCGCTCACGCTGCCAGACTCCAGAAGTCCCTTCAGGCCTGAGGCAAAACAATCTCACACAAGTCACATCTCCCAGGGCTGGTGTGAATACTCCCTCCATCTTCCTGTTGCTCCAGGAGGAATCATTCATAAAGAGAGATCTCTCTCCATTAACCTATCACCCACCTTGAACTAGGCCCTTCCAGTTTAATTGGAAATTTTCCAGAGACTTTGAAAACTGTTCAGCTGAACGGGATTATGACTTGCCCCTCAGGGACACAATACCCAACATTAGCCAAAGCACCTTGAAATATTAAATGAGACAAATGAGAAAGCAACCAAAAAAAGTCTAATAAAATACAGTTTGGAAATCAGTTACTGCATTTAAAACCAACATTAAAAAACAAACAAACAACAATAGCATGCTTTGTAGGTACATACTCTTTGGTTTAGATTTAAGATGCTCTGAGCACCAGACAGGTAGAAAACTAGTGTATCAGACCAATCATGAAGACAAATAAGGTGACTGCCAGAGTCCAGGGTTCATTCTGCCTTCCCCCCAAATGCCTCAAATGAAGCCTCTACTACTACCTTCCCTTTCCCACTGAGGACCCCACTGACTGGAAAAGCATTCCTACACCTTTCTTGCAATCTCTGACCTTGATAATTGAACCATATCATTGTATTCTTGTGCAGCTGAAACACCAAGACCACATTCATACAATGCAAACAGAACTGCTTTGGAGCTATAATCACTTTTCAATTTCTAGTTAAACTCCTGTTCAGTCTTTATTTTCAGCAACACATGCTAAATGTAAATGCATGATAAATGTCAGGCAGAGCTTACTGCCAAGTCTCAGAGATCAGCCATAACGGTAGAAAGAAACTCTGTGCTGGTGGCCCATGTAGATTAGGACTCAGCCCAGCTGCAGGTCACTGGGGCTTAGGGCTTCTTTTCATAGCTCAGTTTTAAAAACTTAATTACTCTTTCTGGATAAGTATGTGTTTATGCATCTGTGAGCAAACATCCAGACAAGATGGTCTCCTGTCAAAAAGAACGTTACAGGTTTTCCTCAATTTATATAGAAATTACACTAATGGTAAGGGATTTATAATCTGGGGAAAAATATGTCCAGCTGTTTACTCAGTGCAAGTCACCACAGAGGCAGTGTGGATTTCAGTGTGCGGCTTGAAGTTCACCAACATCTTAATTTGGGTGGATAGTTAAGCAGTATGCTTTCTGGGCTTTCCACAAAATTCTTTAAAAACTGTTAGTCCCCACAGTATGCTGTACTAACCAGAAATACACAGTTCAGAAGAGGACAAGTACTTAGGTGCAGTTTGCTATTCATGAAGCCCAGGGAAGACAAACACCAGTGTTGGTTCAGTATCTTTGAACAAGGAATTTTTCTGGAACAAAACTCACAGAAGAAAGAGAATCCAAGGAGCTTATCTAGACCGATATACCACACATGCAAAGAGTAAGCCAATGCTTTCTGCAAGACAGGCCATAAAGGTCTCACCTTCTCTGGCTTTTCATATTCATGAAGTTCTTTAGGAATGTTTCCATGCTCTCCAAAATGGAAGCACAGGAGGAGCTCTCGGGAATTTGCAACCAAATTAAAAAAGCTGTTTACCAGCTTGGAAGCATGTTTCTCAGTATGGCATCTTACTATTTTCTTGGCCTTCCATATTCCACAGCATTTAGTCATAAAAGAGGTAATAATGTTAAGCACTGAGAACTACAAAAATATCTTAGATTCTGACCTATGTAACATGCAAGTTTGCCATGCCACCAGGTTCAAAGATTAGAAGATCTTCCTCTGTCTCAAAGCAGAAATTATTTTTATACAATTTTATTTGAGATTTTGCTTTCCTCTCTCACAGATTTTAATTTCTTGGCTTTTTTTTTTTCTTTTTTTAGTGTTCACAATCAAGAATTTACAAAATAAACTGAAATGAGAGTTCTTTGTGTATTATTTAAAAGTCACAGTGAGTATTCCCATGACAACAAATAAAAGATAAAGGAAAGGAACAGCAGAAAGAGGCCAGATATTAAAAAAAAAATCCAAACATAGGACAAGGGTGCACAGGGTGAGGGACAGACAGCCAGGGTCTGTGCAAGCAATCTGTGACAATGGAAGAAGCAGGAAGGCTTGGATATAGAGGTGGGAACACAGCTGAAAATAACCATACATGAAAGGAAAGACAGCAAGGATAAAGGAGTCTAAGGAAGGATGAATACAGATGATAAAATACTTAACTGAGAAGTAAGGACAAATAGAATAGCATATGACAGGTTATAGAGCATTAAAAGAAAAATAAAAAAAAAAAAAGGCAGAATTTCCAAGAGTTGTGCAAGTATGACAGCAGAGGATCACATCTGGCCAAATTCAACAACTTACTTTCTCACTCATCAACTGCACAATAGGCTGATTACAGCAGCAGATCAAAGGTTTCAATCCCTGTAGCAATCTTGGGGCATTTTTCAATGCAATAGGCAAATAATTTCTCAAGGAACATTTAACCACCCTGGGAGAAATATGACTCCTGACAGTACAGAGAGATTGATCTGGAAAAAAAACTACTTACTGTCTCCCCTCTGTGTTTCTTAAGAGAGATGTCTGGTCTGAGGCATGGACAAAATTTGCCACTAGTGTAACTGACTAGCTGTGGAAAACAGGTACAGAAAGATATTCTACTGTAGTAGGAAGTTTCATGTTTCCAGTCTGTGTGAATGCTCCAAATCAGCACAACATTAAGGAAGATGCAAGAAATCTGGAAAAATGTCACCTAAGGGGAAAATGTTCAAAGAAGGAGGGGAGAGTAAATAATTAAAAGAAGTAAAAATAATACTCCACAAGAACATTTTCAGTGTTTGTAAAACAGCCTGCAAGAAGACAGATTAATGAAGTAAGTAACTAGCATCTATGAAGTAAGAGTTGGGAAACAGTTTAATTTTACAGACCACTGTGGTCAATTAAAGGACCACTGGCCTAGCTGTGACACTAACTCAACCCAAAGTCCCCCACAGGGATGTTCTTCCCTACTTTGCAAAGGTCTCACAGTGTTCAGCTATACATTTGTGTAGCAGTCTGTGTGTGACAAGTGCTACGTGCTGATGATAACCACTAGTTCCATCACAGGCCTGGGGGTCTGGTTTGTATCAGAGGACACAGATCAGATGTAGATGTGCAGAAGTGACTTACAATGTATTATGCATGCAGTATCACTAGGGTTCTGCTTTGGCAAGCTGGTGATGTGTATCTAGAAGAGGAACATTTAACCCTGACACAGAACATCAGCAGGTTTCAGTTCTCTTCCTTCTCGAAACCTGCCTGATACTGTCCTAGCTCTACACTACTGGATTTTTATTCTCCAGCAACAGTTTTTGTTGGTCACGTTCCTTCTGGTTCCTCACTCTTAACCACTCTAACCACCAATATCCCACCAAACTTGTAGCTTGCCTTCCTAGCATGTTAAAATATCTACAAACCTGGTGTAAGCCGTACAAACACAGATCCTAGAGTATGTAGGCTGGACAAGAATCAAAGCTAGGTCTCACACTAACCACCAAGACCACTCACAAGTGTTAGCCCCCTGTCATTATGGTCTTAAAGAGAAATATCATACGCTCAGTTTTCTTTCAGCCAAAACACTCAACCAAAAATGGCACTAAAAGCTAGAGCTATTGTGAACACCACTCACTGGGGCACTATGGAAGGATTCAAGACATCCATTTTTTAATTGTTTATAATTTGCAAAGTTATTTACTTTGGGTTTGAAGCTCGCTATGCTTTGTTTCAGGCCAGAGGCAAGAGCTTGTTTGCTTTTAGCTTAAACAAAAGCAGTTCAAGAGTTTTAGGGTGACATTTGGAGTAGATGGGTCCATTTCTTTCTTATGTTAAGCCTAAACCACCACTGAAAAGTTTAAATGGAATTGACAGAAGGCATGGAGAGAAAGTACTTCAAAGCATTCCTCTAGATTTTAAAGAAAGATAAAAAAAAATTGGAAGCCAGAAAGCAGGCTAATAATATAGAGTAAAAATGCAAAGATTAACAGCCAAAGAACAATCTGCAAATATTGAAAACAGACGTGTTGTGTTAAAACAAAGGCACAGCACATTACTAAAAGAAACCACTCAGCAATTACTGTTGACTAAAATAATAAAAAGAGGAGGAAAAAAAAAGCAGTTCATCAATGTGCAGAGTTGCTTTCTGAAGTACTGCACAAAGTAAGCATGCAACTACTGTTTTTTTCACTTTATACAGTCACAAATACATAGTTGCCAGGACCTTCTGCTCGGCTGTCAGGGTGCTGGCATACCACTCCTGCAATGCCATTTTTGCATGTAACCCACCCCATGAACTGAACTGCAGCAGGAGCAGGTCCTAGGTTCACTCTGAGCTTTGTCAAGGATGTGACCTACTCTTATGGAAGCACAGACAGCAAACGTACACTTGTTATGTAAATACTATTGAAATAATCTTTTTTTCTCTTTTAAGGTTTGTGAAGGAAGGGAAAAGCAGCATGCCAGGTTGTTGTGGTTTGAGGCTTGGAATGGGGGCGTGACCTTCCAGCAACTGGGAGGACCCCGGGTGGGGGTGAACCATTGTATTCCCTCCCCTTCCCACACACACTCTGATAAGAGGCAGGGAGTGGTTT
This sequence comes from Merops nubicus, assembly GCF_000691845.1. Classification (NCBI taxonomy): domain Eukaryota; kingdom Metazoa; phylum Chordata; class Aves; order Coraciiformes; family Meropidae; genus Merops; species Merops nubicus. The sequence goes on along the minus strand of NW_008604351.1, from coordinate 4,742 downwards.
CTAATTTCACTCCTGCCTTGGAGCTTGGAGAGGAAAGTTCTCCTTTCACTCCGTGGGACCCTGCAACCATTTCTGAGGGTTTTGTATATTTTATCTTTTGTATTATTCCCCTGATCTCTATAAATATTATTTTTCTTACCTCCCTTTTTCGTTTTCTGTTCCTTGTTGAACAATATACTTCATTTTTTTTAAAAAAGTGTCTCTCTCTCTCTCGAGGGGGTGGGGGAGAGGTGAGTACATAGTTCTGTTCCGTGTGGGTCCTGCCCTGAACCCCTTTTTACACGGAACCAGGACACAGGTCTTACCCCAAGCCACTATAGGTCACTTCAGCAATATGAAGTAGGGAATCCTGTTTGATAGGACTTAGAAGGAGAATGACAGAAGCAACTGGGAGGCTGCAGTGGTTCAAGAAACACAGGTAAAAACAATAGCAAAGATTAAAACAATATACAGTAAGGCTTTTTAACTCGGAAACTGAAGAACAGACAAAAAGGGGGTTTTTTTTCCACCGAGAGAATACCATAAAATGATGGGAAACAGACTGCAGAAAAAGAGAAGAGACAAGAGTTAGGGCTCAACATATTTCAGTGCTCGCAACAATTTTTTTTCTTAAATACTGCGTTATTGGCATGCTGGAAAGATGTTCAATACAAGAACTCTCTCTTCTCTTCATGTACGTTACAGATTTTGCCATAAAACCCATTACCTCTTTCTTAATGCAACGTTTGAGTCAGTTCACAAACTTTTGAGAAGGTAGTGAATAAATATAGTTTTCTGGAGAAAACTGAGATGCAAAACAAGTTATATTTATTACTCAAGATGAAGGGCTAGTGCACTGATTCTTTTGAGTGAATAATACTTGTTCCAAAATATCATGCTATTAATTCTGCCAGTGTGCAAGTTTTGTCTTTTTAAAAAGTAACAAAGAGGTAATGAGTGCATATTTTTTAGTTTAGAATTGTAACTTATGACAATGATTAAAAAAAAAAAATAGTATCAGACACTCAAGCTAAGGGAATGTGCTAACACAGGAGAGTGAGACCTAAGTATCCCATGGCAAATGAGGCCTGGCTCTATTCTCAGGTCATGTTGAGTGTGAGAACATGTGGGCTATCCGGAAGAAACCTTTTTAGATTTGCCATAATAGTTAAGTTAAAATTTACTTAAAGATGTCTTGCCATGAGCTTTTGGGTTTGCTTCGTTCATTTTCCACACTGCTTGGTAAGTACCAGTTTGCGAGATTAAATAATCACTCCAGGCCACTCTCCTCTAATAGATAAAAGGTGAAAGAAACAGTTGTGCAAGCTGAATGAAAAATAAAATAACTTAATTTCTCTGCCTGCTTTCAGAGTTGGCATAATTGGCACGACCTGAGGGACAGATGGCTGTTTACTCAGATACAAATATCAAATATGACAAATCAACCTAGAAAAAAGAAAAAAAAAAGCTGAAATGCTCCATTTTTCAGTCATGTTTCACAAAAGCAAGCAGTCTAATAGGGAAAGCTGGAAGAGTCAAAAGGCATTCACATGACTGACACAACTACAGAAAAATTTTAATACCTCAATATGAATGGTGCATGTTGCTGTGTATTAGTGTATTTACTAAACCTACCAAGTCCAAGGTGATAGTTAACGGGTCCGTTCAAGGCAGGAAGAACACTGAAAAATATCTTCCCTTGGAAAGAAAAGTTATAATTTTTCCCTAAAGGGCTTTTAAAGATTGCTATCCTAACCAGCTGGGCCATACACTGACAGCGCCTTCAGGGACTAAGCACAGAGTCCCAAGTCAAAACACAATATTCATCTGATATTCCCTGAGCTCAAGTCCTGCCTAAAGACTACAAAAAAACCCAACAAAACAAACCAAACACTTTATTCCACAGGCTTACAAAAAAGCTCAAATTCTACATTGAGATATTATCAGTAAAATAAAAAGCCTCAGTAAAATAAATCTATCAAACTTCAGGGTTTTGACAGTACTTACATATTCACTCTTTATGCCAATGTCACTGGTTTTAAGTAATGCTCAGAGAGATAATCAAGTCATTTCAAACTCCCCATATAAAGAACAGTCTTTGATGGAACTACTATCACAATAAACTACCACTGTGCTCAGCAATGATGAGCTGTTCAACTGTGGTGAGAAAGACCTTTCTTCCAAAGTCTCCCTGCTTCAAACACACATGTACTTCACACATTTTGGTTTTATACTCATTTTTTATTTTTTACTTCATTCATTTCAGAAGAAGAAAATGCTATGAAGTGAGACATAACTGCATGCTAGTATTCTATTTCTGCATGCATACTAATTTTCTAAAATAAAATATGCAATATTAATTGAATGCCAAGGTTTTAAGGCAAAAGTCAAGGTTCAAATTACATAAGATTACACCTCACTGTCACTATCAAATTAATCTTTCAAAGCAGTATAGTCTCTGCCCCATCCCCAGGCTGGAAGCTCCTGGCCTTACAAAAGAGGGGAGCTTACAGGTTTGGGAGCTAGTGGAGAACACCTAAGCCCTTAGATGCTGGGTTTCTGCTGATAAGCTGAGGTGTCACTCACAGCTGCCACGCCTGCTGTGGAGCACAGGGAGATGCACAAGGCATAGGGCTGCATCTGCACCTGATCTGACTGGGCTTCTGGAGGGAGAGACCCATATTTATTCCCCACTTCTTTTCATTTCAGATGAACAATTTCATTGCAATGTCAGGAATGGAGCCAGCAGTCAGTATACAAGCCTTTTTGAAAAGAAAAGGTAAACCATGTGACAATATTACCTAAAAAAACTCACAGTTTCACAGAAAACACGGCTAGGAAAAGGTAGTACTTCCTCCTGCATTATAACAGAATATACAACACACATGACTGGGGCACAGTAACAATATATCTGTTTGAATATGGTAGAATTCTTCCTTCAAACCTACTTTAGAATCTTTACAGTTACTATAGAGACAGGTTTTTTTTTTAAAAAAAAAATTGCTCTTAAATCATATTAACTTTAGCTTATGCTCATCAAGGAGGCAGGAAAGGAAAACCTAACGCTTCACAGTTGCCATCAATCTAGTTATATATTAAGAGCTAGTAAAAGGGAAAGCACGAAATTCAGCTAATGAACACCAAATTACGAGGTTGCTTAATTCTAACAGAAGCCTCCAGAGCACTGTATTTTTAGAAGTCTGCCATGACAGCAGTAACTAAGCATACCCTCCAGGGCTTTATAGCATGCCATTAAACATAATTCCAGAAGGCTTAATTAGTTACAGCATTAGAAGAGTATTCTCTGCTGGACATTTTAGGGCTTACTAAATTCAGAATGATTTCAAGACGTCAACATTTTTCAAGTGCAAGATGCAAAGAGGTAACAAAAACCTCAAACTGCTTCAAGTAAAATTTTATTAGCACCTTCCAGGAGACTGGTCCATGAAATAAGCTGTACAGGATCAACCAAAAAGCAAGCATTGATATAATCAATGTATTCTCAATGTTGAAAAAGATGCAAATTCTCAGCCTCTTGCTTTTAGGATACTTCTTACTGCCACAGTTCCCACTGAAGGGTATGAAGGTAGCTAGTCATATCATACCAGCTTCACAACTGGCCATTTCCTTATGTGTCTAGTCCTTTATTTCAGAGAAAACATACAGGTCAGTGAGAGCTTGCAGACTGAAAATCAGGAAGGTCCCTAATTGCTTCTATTGGGAGAGTCATTACTATGCAAGAGACAAAGAAAACAGTAAACCAGAAGGGAGCAGGATCACCCAGCAGATTTGGGCTGCAGATTATCGAAATGGCCAGGAAGAATAACTAACTAACTAACTAAAACAGAAAGCTAAATGAGATGCCCTCAAAAATAAGGGAAAAAGGGAGGCACAGCCCTCAAAAATAAGGGAAAAAGGGAGGCACAGCGTGGCTATGGGAAGGCTGCTCTAACTGCTTAGTGAACACATTGGGATCCTGCCTATGTATTACAATGAGCATTAAAAGAGAGAGCTCTTCAACAATTAGACTCTTATTTTTCCTGGAAAAGGACAATTTATTATGTTTTCTGCAACCTAATAAAATTTAATTTTAAGCATACATCTTAGAGAAAAATGTCTAATAAATAATTCCTAACAAGTCACATGCATTGGCTGTAAAAGTACTGATGTACTTCTCTGGTTTTAAAGGACAATTCTTCAACTACACCATCTATTCGCTAACATCGATAAACTTCATACTAAAAAGACAATTCTAAGCTTTTTTAAAAGGTATTTCAGAAAAGCTTAAAATCATAACAAACCTTAAGACACTTCATTCATGCAAGTCCTTCATTTCAATAAATAAAAAAAATTATTTTTTAAAACAGATTGAATACTGAATTACTACAGCTATCCCATTGATCGTAAGAAGAAAAATAAAATAAAATGTTCTATCAAAAGCATTAGCCACAGATTCCAGAAGTGTTGCACATGTACCTCTAGAGATAGCCCATCACTGCCACAAGGAGAAAAATAATGAGACCTTTCATTCCAATCCACTGATGGAGGCTGAAAGTTGAACTGGAGATCTGAGGCGGGCAGGGAGCTCTGCTAAAGGCTGATACCCCATCTGCTGAGGACACTTCCACGAAGCAAAGCAAGCAGCTTGTTTCACAGCACTCAGTGCCACAGGCACGCCCTGGCTGCTTCAAAGGGCCAGCCAGGGTACACACCTTGTCTGGCATCTTTATTTATCATTGTAGTCAATGGGGCAGAATCTAGTT
>NW_008604350.1:928-1537 GCF_000691845.1 Merops nubicus | reverse complement strand
GGGTGCCATGAATAAAGATGGGAAACTCGTATTCCGAAGCAGATGCGTGGCCCTGGATGTCACCTGCAATTTAATTTGCACTAGCAGGAGGCAGAGAGGAGCGAGACGGGCTGGATTTGCCCGTAATGAGCGGAAACATACGGGCGGCTAAACTTTGATTAAGGTGACCTGGCTGGCAGCAGCCACGAGCGTGGCACGGGGGCCACTGCCACACACCCCCCGCCCCGGGGGATGTGCCACGGTGGGGGATGAGCCTCAAGCACGGTCCTGCCCCAAAGGATGGGCTGCAATTAGTCAAAAAAAGCCCAATCCCCCAGGTCTGGCTGCTCTGCTCCCACCAGCGTGGCTCAGGGTGCCCTGGCACCCCGGGGTTGGAAGTCTCCCAGGACGTGGGTGGCTGCACCAAGAGTGGCTCTCCCCACTGATGGGTGCTTGGCCACATGGTGACACTATATGTGGGCTCCTGCTCCCCCAAACTCCTTACGTTAGCATCATCTATGGCAGGGTGGGAACGCTGGGGAGCACCCCCTGGGCAGGAGGGTGCTCATGGGCACCCCTATGAGCCCAGATAGTCCCTGGCTCTGAGCTGCATCTGGAGAACACTGTGGG
>NW_008604350.1:395-884 GCF_000691845.1 Merops nubicus | reverse complement strand
GGCACCCTATGAGCCCAGACAGTCCCTGGCTCTGAGCTGCATGTGGAGAACACTGTGGGGACAGACGGGCACATGCTGACCTCAGCATCACACCGGCCTCCACACGAAGATGCCCGGTGCCAAACGCCTCCGGTCTCCAGAGGACTCTGCCAGGCTCAGCCTGCCCGCAGGGCTCCAGCCCTGAGCTAATTAGCCCGTGGCAAGGAGGCAGGGGGGGAGCTGGACCCTCACGCCAGCCCTGCGCTGCTCAGGCGTGACGGATCAGGAATAATTTTACAAGAGCAACATTCGTTTTCCTCCCAGACACTAATAAGGAGGAGACCCGAGAGGCAGCGCCAGCTCTGGCACGGCGCAAGCACACGGGGGTCCACCCACCCCCACAGCAACACACACAGACCCCCGAGAACTGGCACCACTCAGGGGCAAACACCTCGGGGGGCACCGATCCTGCCCACCCCTGCAATTTCTGATGCACACACAAGTGCTGCC
>NW_008604350.1:0-354 GCF_000691845.1 Merops nubicus | reverse complement strand
GCCTGGGTGCCCTGCTCCCCGCAGCGATGCCGCGCTGGAGCTCGGGGAGTTTCACCCCCAAAATAACCCTCTGGGCTGCCAGCGTGGCCCAAGCTCTGCCAGAGCAACGTGGGGGTCCCCGGGGTGCCCGAGCAACGCCCGCACCCCACACCCAGCTCACTCGGCTGCGAGGTGCCCAGGTAAAGGGGGGAAAAAAAACACCCATCTCCGGGAAAATACAGATCATTAAACAAATGCCCGGGGGCTGTCGCAGACTAACAAGCAGAGCTTTAGCAGCTGATTTGTCTTCAGCCAGAGATGTTTAAAAATCCAACTGAGACCAGCAGAAAAATATCCACTCCCCTCTTTAAAACA
>NW_008604349.1:0-265 GCF_000691845.1 Merops nubicus | reverse complement strand
GACTCCCCAGGGTCACGCCGAGGAGCTGGGGGATGCTGCTGGAGCCGGGTGTCCTCTCCTCGCTCCTGGCCAGGCGAAGCTTCGCAGGGCTGAGGCTTGGAAGTGCAGCTGATGGTGCTACTGACTGGCCTAAAAAGTCACTTTTGCACCAGAATGTGGCAAAATGCAGCCGTGGTCAAGCGTGAGCACAGGGTGGGAAGCTGTGGGGTAGGGAGGGGTCAGTGGTGGGTTTTGGTGCTGACCTGGCTTTTGGATGGCGGGCTGG
>NW_008604348.1:0-2468 GCF_000691845.1 Merops nubicus | reverse complement strand
CGGCCCCTCCAGAGGCACCCGCTCCGCCGGGGCCCCCGGCCGCACCCTCACCTGTGGGAAGCCGCCTTCTTCGGCGCAAACTCGTATTCCTCCGGATACCAGCGTCTGTAAGTGGGAGAAAGCACCACTTAAAAAGGACACTGGGACTCCAGACAACATCCGGTGGCTGCCCGGGGTCTGGTGGAAGAATCTCAGTGTTGCTGGCACCCCCAGAAGCCACAACCCTGTGAGTCAACACGCCGCACCGCACGTGCCCACGGAGCCCCACACCACTCGTGGCGTGCAGCCCAAACAGAACGTGGCAGAGTGTGTGTTAAGGACAGCTAAGGAGCCTCCCTGGCCGGGGAGCCCTCTCACAAGCACCGCCGGCGGCGGGGGACGCTGACCTGCACAGCTCCTTCACGGTGCTCACGTCGATGATCCGGTAGTGGAGGTGCCTCATGAACTGAGGCATGTATTTGTCAAGGAATTTCTTATCTGCATGAACAGAGTTACCTACAAAGACACAAACCAAGATGTTTCCTCATTACAGAGCTGCCAGGAACGACATCTAAAGCAGCGGCAGGCGGCGAGGCGCCGCTCGGGGGCAGCTCACTGATCCCATCTTGTACTGAATACGATGGGAAGGTCTGTCAGGCTTTCACTGCAGGATCACGGGTGGTTTAAATGCATAATGCCTCTACTAAACGCTCAGTTACTGCTCCTGCCACATCTGTCACTCAGGTAAGTACCAAAGTATTACAGAAACTTTTTTTTTTCACCAACTGGTGTTAATTTCACTTGGCGCCTGTCCATGAACATCCCAAACACGGCTGTGGGCAGCAGGACCTTTGGGACTGGTCAGAGGCAGTGAGAAAAGGGCCCGCTGGGTTTGCCAGGTGCAGGCTGCTGCACAGTTGTAACTGTCAGTGGCAGTTACACCCTGCAGGTCCCGCTGTGACGCCGGGCAGCGCTGGCTGCAGGGACCCCTGGAGTGGGTGGTGCCATCGCCGGACCGCTCCCGACGCCGTTTGTTGTTGTGGCCAAGAACAAAGACACTTTACCTGCGAGAGGACAGAGCCCGGGCGGGGTCTGCTGCCGTACGAAGGACAGAAACTCGTACTCGGCTTGCTGCAGGGAAATTTTACTCTCCTTCACAGCCTTGGTGAGGCCAGACTGAAAAGAGAGGCGTTGGTCAGAAACAGGAAATGTGCTGCCCCTAGAGATGCTCCCCAAAACACCCAGCAACAAAAGCTTCCCCCCATGCCCACAGGCACCACCCAAACCCCGGGACATCCCTGCGACTCTGTTCTCCCTGGGGGAGCTCCAGGGCAGGGCGCTGCTCCGGAGGAGACCCGTCCCCGGCAGGGCACAGACCCCCCACCCCCACCTCCCCACGGGCCGGGGGCTGTTCTCCCCCTCCCGGTTCCTGCACTGTGCAGGGCTTCTCCTCAAGCACCGGGGCACCGTACGAGCCTCACGCAGAAAGGGTCCGGATCCTGGCTTCAGTATCAAGTTTCCTACAAATCAGAGAAGTGCCTTCCTCCTCCTTTTTTTCAGTAACTAAATGTCAAACCTGCACCATGTATTCTCAGTGATTTATCTCCATCTGGCAATGCTGTCTGCTTCCATGGCTCTCCCTGACAGGTCCAAGTGGTGGTTAAAAAATTCATTACACGTCTGCATTTTCATCTCTATTCTAATTCCCCCTGTGCTCCCACCCAGTGAAGAGCGAGCAGCTCCCCAGGAGCAGCACCAGCGTTCCCTAAGAGCTCCAGCCCACTCAGGAACCAAAGGTGAGTTTGGGTCCCCAGCTGGGGTGGGGGAAGAGCTCCCAGTGCTATCCAAACTTCCCAAAAAACAGGCCGCAAAGCATGGACTGCTGTGGATGATGTGCGAGGCCTCAGGCAAAATGTTATGCACCAGCTCCTCGGTGCAAAACAAGGAGGACACTTTAGAGGCTCCCGCTGCTGCCTCCTCTGGCTCTGTTCAGAACAGAGTCGTCCCTTTTCGAATGACCGTCCTGCAGCTACAAGTTCCGAGGCGCGTGTCGATGTGATGTGAGCACGGCACGGAGCGACCGGTGGCAGCGGGAGTGCCCTGCAGCGTTACCTTGCCGTGGTGCTCCTTGCACCACTCGGACATGCCCTCCAGCAGCTCGTCGGGCTGATTGATGATCAGGTTGGGGCCCTGCCGGAGGAAAGCCAAAGGTACCGGGAGAAGTTCGGCACGGGAACGCGCCAAGGGTGGGGGGAGGCGCGAAGCGGCAGCTCGGAGCCGCCCCTTCCTCCCCCCCTCGGCTCTCCCCGCTCCCAGAGGTGCCAAGCAGGGGCAGGGCCGGTCCCGGGGCGGCGGTGGCTCACCTCGGCCAGCACGTTGAGGTCGGAGTCGGTGATGAGACAGGCCATCTCCAGGATCTGGTCCTTCTCCACGTCCAGGCCCGTCATCTGCCACACAAGGGGCGAGGGCAGCGGCGCGGTCAGCGCGGC
>NW_008604347.1:0-551 GCF_000691845.1 Merops nubicus | reverse complement strand
CAGTCCTCAAGCACCTCTCCCATTTGCCACAATGTAGAAAAAATGATGGAGAGGGGTAGAGAGACAACATCAGACCAGTTCACTCAATGCTCTGGGGTGCATCTCATCAGGGCCCATGGATTTATGTACATTCAATTTCCTTAACTGATCACTAACCCAATCTCCACTGACTAGCAGAGACTCTTCCTCCTTCCAGGCTTTTTTTCCTGCAGCCAGGGTCTGAAGTTCTCGAGGGCTGGTCTCACCAAAGGAGGCATCCAGCAGCTCTGCCTCCTCTGCACCCTCAGTGCCCAGGGCTGGGCCTCACTCAGCAGCGGGCCCACACTTCCCTGAGTGTCTCTTTTACTACTGATAGATTTGAAAAAGCCCTTTTTGTTCTCTTTTACTTCTGCCTGATGACAGGATTCTCCCACACCCTACTCTCCGGCCCTGCCCTAAGAGCTGCGAACAGTTGCAGCACCCCCGGTGCTGACTCCGTGCTCGCTGCCCTCCCAGAGGGGTCTTACCACCTGATACGGGGGGTGAGGCCGGGTACGGCCCCGCTTGGCTGC
>NW_008604346.1:0-240 GCF_000691845.1 Merops nubicus | reverse complement strand
ATTATGACTGCATTTGGGGTGACCTAAGGGATATTTTAGCCACATTTAGGGTCTATTTGGCCAACCTGAGACCATCTGAACCACCTGGGCTGACCCGAGGGACCCGCGGGTGACGTTTGGGGCGGTCGGAGGGGTCCCGAGACAGGTCTGGGGGGCCCCTGAGTCTCTCACCTCGCACTCCTCGGTGGTTTTGGGGGGCAGGGGGGTGCGGACGCGCTCCTGGGGGGGCAGGGCGTGGAT
>NW_008604345.1:0-1735 GCF_000691845.1 Merops nubicus | reverse complement strand
CCTGCAGCTGCCAGCCAGCACTCCAGCACCAACCACGGCGCTGGGCCTCACAGAAACCGGGCTGAGCCGGGGCTGGGCACGGCACCCGCTGTCACCCAAGAGACAGTCACAGCAGAGACTGCCACCAATGCAAGAATGAGGAGAGAAATGCCGGCGAGCAGGCTGTCCTGACCCACCGCCACCGGCAACATCAGCCCAAAAATTAAACAGGCATTAATTCACCATTAATTCACTCGCAGGGCAGTGATAGCCCAAAACGCCACACCCGCTCGGGTCTGTGTACCCTGGGGCTCCTGCCAGCCTCCTGGCAGGGACATGGATGGGGACAGGGCTGCACTGCAGCAGGAAATGCAGAGCTGGAGGCTCTCCCTGAGCCCAGCACGGCAGCACAGGCCAAGGCAGCACAGACCAAAGCGTCACCAGCACCCGCCAGAGCTGCCGGATCAGGCCCCACGCGCATGGGTCCCGGTCGGGTGGGGGGATGCTGCCTGCTCTCCCCAAGCATTAGCAATGGGAGATGGAAACTGCCAACAACGTGACCAGGAAAGACTCATCCCAGAGAGACTCACCCCAGAGAGACACATCCTGCCTCCCCCAGGGGCAGCTGCAACATCTGGGGCGTGGGAACAACAGAGGCGGGAGGACACCCTGGTGTGTCCTGGCTCTCACACAGCACTTGTACTCAGGTGTTGCAGCTCCCAAACATCCCCGTCCCCTCTTGGCCCCAGTCTGTAGGGTGCCTCTAACACGGCCCTTGGAGTCAGCTGCAGCTTCAAGGTGTCACCCCAAATCACACAGACCAATGACAGGCTACTGCAGTGAGTCCATCTCTGCATCGAGCCTCAACAGGAGCAGCATCCCAGAGGGGCATGATGGAGAGGGGTGACGGGTCCACCTGGGCCACTGTTGGGCTGTTGGGCACCCATAGCACAGGTCTTTTGCTGTCCCAGCCCTCAGGGACACACGCTGGGGTCAGTGACCCAACACTAACATGCCCAACAGCTGCCCAGGGAGGCAGGGAGCCACCAGAGTCACAGTGGGAGTCACACCGGGATCGTGTCAGGCTTCCCTGCGACCAGAGCCATGAGATCTTGGCCATGAGCAGCCCTCGAATTGCCCAGGAACACAATGTTCTGCTCAATGAGCTCCAATTTTAATTTGGTTCTCCTCAAAGCGCTGGAGCCCTGGATGCCAAAGGCAATTATTTGACAAGACACAGGAAACAGCAGCGTTTGCTTAAAAACGCACACGAGGCCCCGGAGCAGCGGCAGCGCCAGCACTCACACAGCCCCCCACGGGAACGGAGAAGGGAAGGGCAGACAGACCAGGCCTAAACATGCCCACGCTCAGGCAACGGGGCACTGCCCATGGGCCACCCCACAACCGAGAGCCCCCCAGTCCCAGCTGCCCGTGCACAGCCCTGTTTCCCGAGGGATCCACGCCGGTGCGGTAAAAGCCGCCGTGTGCTCCACGCAGAGTGCATCCCACCCTCCTCATCTGCCTTGCCTCCACAGGCCCCCATGTGCTAGGATGGGTTTTCTGCTTTGCTTTAAAAAATTTAAAAACCCACACAGGCTTCATCTGCAGCAAATAAATACAAAATACCAAAAACATCTCACGAGTCAGATTTGTCCTTTGCCAAGTGCCGGGTCCTGGCTGTCCCGGGCTCACCAGGCTGAGGGACAGGATGCTCCTGGGAGCAGGAGGGGACCAGGGCCAGGCGAGTGGCCCCCAA
>NW_008604344.1:0-283 GCF_000691845.1 Merops nubicus | reverse complement strand
TGACTCAGGTTGACTCGCATTGACTTCTCTTGCCCCGCGTTGACTTCTCTTAGCCCACGTCCACTCCTGTTGACTCCCATGGACTCATCTCAACCCACGTTGACTCCTCCTGCTCCGCGTCGCCTCCCCCGGCCCCCCTTCACCTCACGCCGGCTCCTCCTCACTTGCACTGGCAGTAGAGCGCCTTGATGGCGTCGTTCCAGTTGCCCCAGAGACCCTTCTTCACTTCCTGCAACCTGGGCACCGCCCCGGCCCCAAAATTCTTCTTCTTGCCCCTCTTGGC
>NW_008604343.1:8640-18122 GCF_000691845.1 Merops nubicus | reverse complement strand
ACAGAGATCTACTGGAGAGAGTCCAGTAGATCTCCAGTGATCTAGGGCTGTGAGGATGACTGGGGGACTGGAACACCTGCCCTATGAGGAGAGGATGAGAGACTTGGGGCTGTTTAGTCTGCAGAAGAGAAGACTTAAGGGAGATCTAATTAATGTGTATAAATATATGCGGGCTGGGTGTCAGGAAGGAAGGGGCAATCTCCTCTCACTTATGCCCTGTGATAGGACACAGGGTAATGGTCACAAGCTGGAGCACAGGAAGTTCTACCTCAACATGAGGAAGAGCTTCTTTCCTGTAAGGGTTCCAAAGCACTAGAACAGGCTCCCCAGGGAGGTTGTGGAGTCTCCTTCCTTGGAGAAGATCCATCTGGATGCATTCCTGTGTGACCTGCCCTAGACTAGATGGTCCTGCTCTGGCAGGGAGGTTGGACTTGATGATCTCTGGAGGTCCCTTCCAACCCCTAACATACTGTGATTCTGTGAATAATGGCATTCAACATAATTTTACAGTTGCCCAAACTATTTGGTCCATGTTCCATGTTTGCAGACCTACAAGTTTTCTCCAGCAAATTTTCATTGTGTCACTTTCCTATTGCCACAAATACTATGTTTCATAAGGTAGCTGAATTGTGGATTGGCTGATGGTGCAGTTTAAACTTACACAGTTAGTATTGCAGTGAACAAAAAAGTAATTAATCTATAATAGTTGCCAGTAGTATTTACACAAGTGTCACTTTCATGGAATTTGACTAATTGTCTCTTACTGTCCTTGGGCAGAACAGTCCTAAGTCCAGCTCTGCTCTTTCAGTGTGATTTCAAATATTCTGATTCCATTGAATAGCAGCATTATAATAAAGGTTTGCAGCCCACCCACAATATGTATGTGGTCCTCTTATCATGTGTCTGCTTCAGTTTCAGTATATCATATTTGAGGGTTTCAACTAACATACCTTGGTATCTGCCAGCAAATTACCCCTTTCTAGTTAAATGCTACAAGACAGTTTGGGGCTCAGAGCAAGCACAGCCTTCTAAATAAGTTTTAGATGAGGACTACCTTTTATAAAAAAAAAAGAAAATCTGACCTTCCAAAAAACAAAGCGAGGTGCTGGGTTCAAGAATGTGCTCAAGAAACTTAGTGTGGGTGAGCAATTAATGCAACATGTATCTCAAGCATATGTCAGGGAAATAACTAATCCATCATTTTTAATGGCCTCCCTGTTTGCCCACAGGTTTAGCATTCAGTTCCTTTCCCTGCAGCTAAGATTTTGTGACCTTAAAAAATCCTACACTCTGCCTCAACCATGTGCAGTTGTTGTTACTTCTATTTTTTTAACATACAGTACCTTGGGAGATAAAGTACCAAAGTGAGTCACCTGTTGCTCAACATTTTCCAGGTACAGAAATCGAGCCACGAACAGCAAGAGGGATTTGGGTGGTGCCTGTGGCATCTGTTCAAGGGCAAGAAAGTGGACGATCCTGTCACATCACTGTTGCCTGACCTCAGATCTCCCCCTGGGTGACAGGCAATCGGTGCTCTGCGCTATTTAGTGGTGATCAGACAGAACTGGGGTGAAAAGCAGAGCTATTTATGTGACAAAAATGTTCCAGATTTGAATCTTACTTGAAGCCACAGAGAGAGGCACTTTCTGTTCCACCTACATTCCTTCTACAGCTGAAACTTCAACAGTTCAGAGAGGCAAAATAAGACGCCTTAGTGAGTCTGCTAGCCTTGGCCACAAGTAAGGACAGCATTAGGAGATCTCATCCCATCTTCTCAAATGCTTCTGTCACCATTTTTGCCAATCTGCACCTGGGAGCAACCACATGAGCCAGATGATGAGCTCCATTGCTCCTGCCCTGCAGACCCTGTGGCAGGTTTGCTCTGCTGAGGTGCAGAGGTGCTGCAGGCAGACAGCCTTGGACCCTCATCCTTGGCTGCGGGATCAGCTGGAGACCCAGGGAAGATAGCAGGAGCATCCCCTCTGAATTCTGGGATGTTGTCTATACTGCATGAACTGAACCTAAAAAAAATAAAAATTCTAAAGAAGTCCATCTGTAGCCACGGGTTGAAGTCCCTGGACAGGGCTCCACATCTCTGGTCCTGGGAAAGAACCAGCATTGAACATTGAAGCATCTCCAAAATCACTGTCTCACTTCAACTCAAATACCAGGTTTTCATTCAGCAAAGTTCTCATACAGTTGGACTTTGATTTATTTGGTTGGGTTATTTGCCTGAAAGGAATAATCTCACATCTTCTAACAGTTGTGATTTCTCTGCTTCATTGGTTAAAATACCTCTTCTCCACTATTTTCTCTCTAGCCACACACCCCACCCCCACTAATTAAATAGCTCCAACCCTTACAGCCGTAAGACTTCAATAGCTCAATAACATCCTGAGTCAATGTGTTGCAAAGCTGCTTTTTAATTCATTCTTCATGCAAATGATATACAATTAGACCTGGTTAATCTGCATTCCTTCTGCAAACGCTATTGTTAATAGGATTTAAAAAAAAAAAAAAAACAAAAAACAAAAAACCAAAACAAAACAAAACAAAAAAAAACCTTCAGCTTAACAAATCAATGGCACATACAGGCTATCAGATCAGTTACTCCTTAAACCTTTTGGATGGCCAGACACATGGGGGAAGCAAGCAATGATTATAACAAGGCCTCGCAAGAGTACTTTGCAGTGCTTGGGATGACTGGCTTCAGAAGCTTTCCACCCCATTTTTAACTCTCAGCACTGATCATCTCCTCAGGCCAGAGGAGGAGAGAGGGGATCACAGAGGACAAGATCAGGCCTTTACAATGTTTGTTAAGGACTGCCAAAGGCTGGGGCTTCACAAGGCTTTCCTTCTAAATTCAGCTGAATTTTTCAGCAATGGGCTGGTCCTTAGGATGGGGTTTTACCTTTTAACAAAGACTGTTGGTAAGACAGAGGGAAAAAAAAAAACAAAAAAACACGGTCCCAGCTCAGGCACACCAGGCTATCATGGAGACCTGCAGCTTTGTGTCTTGCTAGGGAAATTCTGGATACTCTGACAGACGTTTTCAGCTTCCACTTCCCGCTCAGGTGTCCCAATAACACTCTCAAAAGGGAAAAAGTCTTTCTTCTGGCGCCTAACCCAGGATGAGGTACAGATGCCCAAGATCTCCAGGCATAGACTCTTTCTTCCTTGGGAGGTGGAGGACTGAAAGGCCTTTCTTGCAGGTTAAGTGCATGGGGAAGAGCTATAGGTGCTACCTGTGAGAAAAGATGCCCCCAGAAGTCTCACAGCCCTTTGTTAGTTTGCAAAGCAGCAGAGCTGGACATGTCCTGCCAAGATATGAAGGGTCCCAGGGCAGGAATAAGTTTACTCTCAAATAAGTGTTATTGCCTTTCTCTTCAACATTAACATGTCCATTGTGCAATGCTACACATTGATACAGCTAAGGAATTGAAATTTTCCATCCACAAGGCATGAATGAAGCAAGGTACTCAGACCTTCTCCACAGTGAATCTTGCCTTTCATTCAGCTTTGGTCTTCCAGTCAATAAGGGCACCAACTGTGATGAGGGCCCCAGTCCATCTGGAACTATTCATTTGGGTCACCAGATGATATGGACTTTCAATCCCTGCCAAACTTGTCCTGATTTGCACAAGGGACCAGATGCAAAAAGGCTCTGTATCCCAAGACAAATCCCCTCTTGTCACAACTATACCAGATACACTCACAGGCATCTCACACTGGGATACTGCAACCTTCTGCAGCCAGAAAATATTATCCTTCATTATGCATATACCTTCCAGTACAAACAGAACAACTACTGATGTGCCTTGACAGCTCTCCTCTCTTTCCTTCTCCTCTGATGTGATGCCGAGCAATGAGAAGCAGGCTCTTGGTGAAAAGTTTGCATGAGAAGTGATAACATGAAAATATGTCTGCATTCCTGGAAAGCATTTGGCCAGCGTCAGTCAACAGAACTGCCTGCAGGCTTAAAAAAAAGCACACAGCACTTCTCAGACCTCACTGCCTGGCAACTGTGTCTCAATTGCACCGGGAAGCTGTGGCCTCGCAGGACCCAGCTAATTTTCTCTTTCCAGCAAGGTGGCGTGCAGGAGAGCAGGACTGACAAGGCATTTCTGGTGCCATTATTCATTAATTGGATGGAAAAAAATGCCTGGCATATTTTTTAACTTCTCTGCCAACCTTTTGAGCAGAAGAGAGACTTGTCCCACCAGCACCACCTCTCATCATTGCTAGCAGCAGTCCTGCATGTCCCCAGCCAAGGCCAAGGGTCCGCCTGTGTGCAGGCAGCACTGTCCCACTCTGACAGGGCTGTCCCCTTGCACCCACCCTCACTCAGAACTCATGAGGCTAATTGTCTTAGTTCTCCCAGCCTGAAAAATATACAGACTAAATGGGCAAGACAAAAAGACAGGCAGAAGACATGGTGGTGGTGAGTTTTGTATGTGCTCCAGTGTGTAAACAACAGCAACTCCCCATCCTCCAGACTTGGTGTCATCACTTTACTTCACCATATTACTTCTCAACAGACTTAGGGATTTCCGTGTTCCTCCCTGACCTAACTTTGGCCAATCTCTTGCTTCCTTTCAGCGTCTATATTTATTGTCAAGAAATCTACGGTGGTCCAGTGTGTGTTTTACATCTCCGTGGAGTGGCTAAACTGTCCTGGCAAAGCTGCTGGTTTAAAGTTAACTGCTGTGGATCAGCATTGCCCTTGGGTACAGCATTTGGCATTACAACATCCACTAGTGCAACTGACCCAGGGCTTCTGCCATTGTGCTGTAACGAAGAAATTGTAGCAAAATCATGACCAGCAGAACGTGAACCCAGCAGCATCCTGTTCGTATGCAGTCCTGGACTCCCTTTCGGAGTCAGAAGCGTGCTAATGACAATTATACTTCAAGCAGACAGTTATAACTAGTCCTCTCCAGATCACAAAGGGCCTGCTCTAATTACCGATGCTAAATGCAAACCCCAAGCAATTGCATTAAAACCAACTGAATAACACTGATATTCCCTGGTGAAAATGGCTGCAGGAATGAGTCCCAAAGTCCTTTTTTGCTCCGCTTTCTCATTGCAGTCACAAGGCAGACCTTGTTCACAAGGCAGAAGTTCAAACCTCGTAATACTTCTCTAAGGACATATTAAAAGAGGACAAACTATCACCTCAATCAGTGAGAAGTGTGATCTAGCTGACTGTTGAAACATCTCTATCCTCTCTAGGTGGAAAGAAAGGAATATCCCTCCAAAGACCTCTCTACCTGTCACCAGCTTTGTCACAGGTTATTCTACCTAAGGTTTGTTACAATTTGAGTTTCTTAATATTATATCTATGCACTTTCAACCCATGATTGTTAGAGATGATGGGTAATCTACAGCTTCTCCTTCTTGATGGATGATGTCAGATGAGCATTTCAATCAAGGTCATTGAAATGAGCCACATCACCAAAACAGAAGCACTGGAGTTTAACAGCAGTAGAAAAACGTGTACAATAAACAATGTGGTCCAGTGTTGATCAAAAGCTGGCCAGACACTCATCTGGAGTAAGGGGGTTGTGTTTCATAAACTGTTCTAATTATCACAGATCTGCAAAATGGACTTCAGTATCTCATAAAAATTATTTTTTCTTCTAATTCTGTCTGTTTATGCAACAAACACATTGAGGTCTTTTTCCTCTTTTGGAGATGCCTGCGCTCATCTTCTCCGGCTTCTGTGCATTTTTATTTCTTTTTTTTTCTCTTTACAGTCATGTTACTTCCAAACATCTTCACCTCCTTGCAGTTAAGGCAACTACTCACGTAAACCACAGCTCCAAATATGCTACGTTGACAGTCTGACAATATATTCAGGCAATCCTAGCCAATTATATCTGCATTTTCAGTGGGAACAGCCCTCATTATTGTCATCATATTACATATCTGAGTAAATACTGAAAAAACATCAGATACAGATCTACCTTGGAAAAATTATGCTTGTCATCTCTGGTTCTAGCCAGGATTCTTAAGACAGGAAAAAAAAAAAAAAGGAGAAAGAGAGAAAAAAATATTAAAGAGAACAGAGAAACCTTTTGAAAACAGTGCAACAAAATGTTTAACAAAATGTTTAACACTTTGGAAAGGCTGGCATTTGTTTTATCTGTCCCAAGTCACTTAGTCCTCTTCCTGCATTTCTTTCTGAGGTCAGGCTGCCTGCTGTTGTGAAGGTGACGTCTATGGCATCATAGGGTGGTTTGATGATCCACTACAGCACCCGTGATCCTGCTGCAGGCTCCGAGCCCTCTCTTTGGTTCTGGGCTCTGCTCTTCATTCATCCATGATCTGCAGCCCTTATGTCCACAAAACTTACTGACCTCCCTGTGATTCTTTTCTCCTAGAGGGGGAAAAAAAAAAAAAGCAAAAGATCTGTCCCAAATTGTGACAAAACAGAACACAAACTAAAGGATGGGACGCCTAGAAATAGATCATTAGTGGAAACCAATCTTGAAGTCAGAAGCCAGAAGTGACCTGAAATTGCTCTTGCATGGGAATGTCTCCCCCAGTCCATCTCCTGCAATGTGTCCTTCATGCATGTCATCAGCTCTGTCACTTTCCTGCAGGGAATTACTAATGGGTTGGGATCTCTTCTACCCTCTTTGCCCTTTCAAGCCAGTCACGGCCATCCTCATAAATCTGCCAGGATGCTGACAGCCAGACTGCAGCCCACAGGGGCTCAGGGGACAATGAGTGATATTCCTTCTTTTTCAGTTCTTTCCAAGACAGCCATTGATTTAGTAGGATGAGTTTCCTTTTACGTGTTCAAATAATTATTTTTTTTTACAAAAAGGAAGCTACACAGGGAAAAGGAAATAGGAAAGATGGGCACCATGATCTTCTGTAAGTGCCTGTAAGTGTGGGATTTGTCCCTGGAGAAACAGGTTTTCCAGGCAGTGAAAGAAGCAAACAAAGAGCAGCAAAAAATGGACCAGGGAACTCAACTATTTGCCTGTGGCTTTGACAAAGTGCCACACATGCTTTATCTCTACCCAATGTCTTGTTCGTGAAGAGCCATTTATTTATTTTAGAACATGCTGATAATGAATGCTCCTAGCAGATAACATAGTCTGAAACCAAAACAAGGTTTTTTGTTAACTCTAATCCTCTTGGTTTTATTTCAGCAAAGGCTATCTGTAGTATTCTTTTACTTTCTTTACCAGTGAGCTGCTGCCAATTCTAATCACAGGGGCTCACACCAGACATCATTTCTATTATCTGGATGATTCTAAATTACCCTGTCTTCAGCATTGAAAGGCAGCATGATGTTATCCGAGGGACCTAGCCTACACACATAAAGGCAGGCTGAGCAAAAGCCCGATGTGCCACTGAGGGCTCATCATAGGAAAGCAGCTTGGAAATCAGTATATAGATCCCTGATTCTGATGTGAGTGTAGGAGACCATTGTTGCATCACTCATGATAAATGACGTGGTGAATGAATTTCTGAAGGCTAGAAGGTTACATATGCGTGAATTCTTACCTGCTGGCCCCTTTACAAGGGTGTCCTGAGGGTGTAGAACTGGCATGAAAACCTTGTGGAATTACACGCTTTAGAGTACATGGGTGCTTTAGAGATTGTCCACACTTTAATGACAGGAGTTGCAGTAAGAAGGCAAGTTGAAACTGATCATTTCTAGGCGTAAAACTAGTTGGTGGTATTGAGAATTTACGGGAAGACTCAAATGTTTGAAACATTGATATCAAGTATTATAACTTCTTTAGAAATGCTAAAATAGGCAAACGGAACTGGGAAAAGAAGCATCTTGCAGTTGACAGGATGCCATTCTCCATACCAATGAACCAATGTTCTTAAATGATAAGAAATAAAGCAGAAAGGGAGTCATTTGGTGACTCTGACACATCATCAGTTTGAACAGGGGACAGGAAAATCAGCTTTGCAAGTACTTATCTGTAACACATGAACATGTGGGACAATCTGAATGCAACACAGCAAAGTTCTCAGGACAGCGATTCTAAATCAGCCTTTGCATTTTTAAGGGGCAATTTTCTAACTCAAACAGTGATTCATTTAACAGGGGAAAATTTTTTCTCGAGCTCTTCTTGACAGACAGAGAAGTGGGAACTGGAGAGATTGTTTAGAAGATGCAGTCAACAGTGAGGGCTCTACTGCTTAAAAAAAAAACAACTAGTTTTAGAAGGGAAGTGAAAGCAGATACAGTTGAAGATAGGTATGTATGTAAACTAGCTACATATAAACTAAAGGGTAGAAATGGCACAAAATTATTAAGGAAGCAGACTAAATCTATCACAGTTGAGGATACTGGGAAGAGAAAAAGACAACTTTTAAAACTGAGAGAGAGACATTGTGGACATGGCACTGCACTGTAATTTGGAAAATGCTATTGAACTTTACACATGGGAGTGAACTGCAAACATAGTCAGTGCCTCATTTCTTTATTTTTAATGTGACAGTGTGACCACCAACTGTTTTTTCCAATTGGACCACAAGGTCCTTTCGGTAGGTCCCTTCTCTGACTGTGCAGAAAATATTTCATTGAGGTCCTGGGCTTGACTGAGCTCTGTCAAGGCTATTGTAGTGCAAGCAGAAGCAACGTGCCAATTGGTCCTTCCATTCATGGACTCACCTCCACCACTGCAGAGGCAGGGAAATCCTCCCCTCTCCTGCAGTTCCTGCAGTCATTGCACAGGCTCAAGAGTATGACTTCTGAGGAAGCCTGATTTCTGCAAATGTTTTGCACAGCACAAAAGCAGACAGGTAACAACTCTCACTGCTTCAGGACTTTCTTTCAGGAAGTCCCAGGCTAGGTGGCAGTGAGTGCAAACTCCCTTTTCCCCATGAATGGGACAGAAACGCAGGCAAAATCCATCAAGTTTTTCAGTGTGCTGCCTGCTCTGTAAGGGTTTTACTCGACTTGCACCGTGGTAGCACAGTCTGCCCTTTACAGCAGAGGGCTGCTGGGCTGGGGACGGCTGCTGAGGCCAGACAGCCGCGTGGTTAAAGTTCAGCATGAGTATGGTGTAGAAAGGATGGGGCTGAGGGCAGGCCAGCTGCAGCACAATCCCAAGCACAAGCTGTTTATTAGGGTGAGCATAAAGCACTCCAGAAGGGCAAGACTCAGTGTTCTGCCTTTTGATCCTATTATCATATGACAACATGATTAAAGACAGGGTAAAGTCAAGGCCCTCATGGAAGAAGCACAGGGGTGTCAAACCACTAATGGAAACTGTCACAGAGGAGACGGAAAGTTTAAAGAAAACATGCCCCTCTCTCCCTGCGGGGCAGGGAACGAGGGGATCCCAGTGCCAGCAGAGGCTGCACACAAAGGCAGAGCAATAAAAACAAGAACATGGGACAGAACTCAGAAAAGTAAATGTCGTGTCAGCTCCTCCTTTGTCATCTCTGTGTCCTGGGAAACCAGATGACAGCAAAGACTGGCCGTATGGCCCTTCTGGACACAT
>NW_008604343.1:0-8609 GCF_000691845.1 Merops nubicus | reverse complement strand
TTTCCCTGTGTCCTAAACTCATTTTAGTTTTCTTTTTAAGCCTTTAAACCAACTCCTCAACCTAAGCTCCTTTACCTCCCCACACAGAGCAGTGGCCATGTAAAAGAAGTGTCTGATTCAGGACACTGGGCACCATAGTCCAGTCCCTGGACAGTGAAGAGGTCAACCCAGGCCTCTAAGAAGAGCATTTCTCCCACCACTGACTGGTTTGGAGCCACTCATCATGTGGCAGGTGATATGCACTGATACAGGGCTCCAAGTGCAAAGCACCAGGTGATATGGGGCTGCACTGACAGGACAGCACAGGATATGGGGTGACGAGCTGCAAACACTGTGCCATTACAAGTGAGCTGGCAGCGGGCACTGGAGACCAGGACAGTCAAGCCATAAATCTTTCCTCCCCACACCAGCATTGTGATGGAGGCACCCACCTCCCACACCCCCTCTCCTCTCCTCATGACTATGCACATCCTTGATTGCTAGCTAGCAACACCTCATCCCCTCCAATGGTGGGCACACAAGGCCCCATCCGATGGAGAACTGGGGGCTTTGCATGAGGAAGGTAGGCTGCAGGTCATCGCTCAGCAAATATTGGCTGTCAACTCTGCTGCAGGACTGGGGAAAGGGCCTCGGCAGGTCAGTGCCAAGGTAAGGTCCTTAACATCCCCAGATCAGTGAACTTAGAGTTACTAGAAGAAGCATTAGAGGGAAAACAGCACCATTAAAATGTGTAAATTGAGTACCTAGTAAGGGAGACTGTGCTTCTTTCTCTCTTTCTATGCAACTTCTCTGTGGTGCCTCTTCCCATTTTTATCTCCCATTTCCTCTACTTCCTTTCCTTTTGTTCCCCAGCACCTCATTTTCCTCCCTTTCCTTTTGTGTTCAAATCCCTTCCCTCTGTCTCTCCACCCTCTTTCCCCTTTCTGTCCCACCCAAGGCTGGACCCTAGCTCCAGTCTCATCCTTTATCTAAAACACCAGATGGATTTTTTAACTTTCTGCTGTTGCTAGGATTGCTATCTCTGAGGCTGCAAAGACTTGAATAACTTATTTTTCCTGTCTATGGCTTTGAACAACTGAAATATAGAAAGTCACTGGGGGTTGCAGGGAAAGGACCACCACAATGTAGGGGAATTTCAGCTGTGATTCCACCTCTCTCTGCCTGAGACCACAAAGGAGGCAAATCTCTGCAACAGAGCTACCAGGACTATGTCCAAGAGACAAACCTTCACCTTGCCTCTCAGGTCCTGAGTTGAACAAACCTGAGTTCAGGAGGGTTTTGACACTGACAACACCTTCCTCAGAGGAGCTGGATGTGAACCTCTGTGGCAAATACAGCATCACTATAACCTGGTGTTCCTGTCCACAAATAAAACAAGTGAAACTTTTCATAACAACTTTGAACTACCAGTGGTAGTTCAGCCACAATATGGAGGGAAAAAAAAAAAAAAAAAAACACTCAGTGGAAAGCTGTCAAAAATGGAATGTTTTTAGCACAAGATATTAAACCAATATTTATTTCAAGAAGTTTAATAGGATTCTCCCCCATTCACTCCCTCGAGTTCTATATTGAGTGAGCCTTCTGGAGATGCCTAGAACATCTGGATACTAATTTCTCATTTATTTCCCACTGGAGCCTTAAAAACTCAATTTTGTGGTATGAATTACAAGCTATTCAATTGAAATGCAAAGGCAGAGTTTTCTCCCTCCAGTATTCAATAAACATTTACTTCATTTTTTCTGCTGTTTGTTGCACTTTCCAAAAGGTGGGAAGTCATTGATGCTAGCAGTGTCTCATATACGAGGAAAACATTTGCCACAAAAGCAAATGCTGTTAGGGTGCGGAATAGCTCTGGAGACACAGATATTGCTAGTCCTGTGCGTGTACAAGCAGATAGGTAGGCGGTCACTCAGGGTGAAATGACTTGACAGTGGAGTACTCCATGAACCAGGAGCACCATACAGGATACATCCATCAACCACTCCTTTGCCATGGGGACCAAGTGGGGCTCTCCCCACTGCATGCATCCGAGCAGAGATGCGTGTAGCATCACAACTCTTCTGTTTCCTAAGGTGGCTTCTTCAGAAGAACAAGAGGACTTCAGTGTCTACTGTGGCACAGGAAGGAAGGAAGGAAGGAAGGAAGGAAGGAAGGAAGGAAGGAAGGAAGGAAGGAAGGAAGGAAGGAAGGAAGGTGGGAAGGGATATACAGAGGGATGGATGGATGGATGAGGGAGCACTGGTTGTGCAGTAAGCTATATTTCAATTGTGCTTGTGCTTTCATTTATCTGCATCACACTGTTAAACATATGTCTTCCGACTTTTTATCTCTTCAGGTGGAAAACCTGCTGCAGCTACAAAGCACCCTGCACCCACTCTGTCATTTTCCTGATCTTGCAGGTGTGCAGCTCCAGTTAATGTTACTGTAGGTCTTGTTCAAGCTTACTTCTGATGCCTTTGAAGGAAGAACAGACTTTATACAACAAATACCTTTCCAACCATGCTCACAACAAAGCTGTCAAAGCTATCTGTCAAATTCATACATCAGTTCCTTGAATCCATTTGCCAAATAGATATAAATAGTATTAAGAAGACATATTTCATTTTGAAAAGGCTTCATAATGAGAGAAATATGGTGCTGGGAAAACAGGTATTTCAGGAAAACCGACTCCCAGAGTCACACACTGCTTCCCCAAGTGTACTCAACAACACATCTCAGATGAGCATCCTGTTAACAGTAAAACATTTGAAACTGCACATATCTCATTTTTTGGTGTTGTTTCCTTCGACATAATGCTGCAAACAGGAAATTTTAGTCTCTGGCACACACACTGCACAGTTCTGGCACAGGAATTCAGCATCATGACAAAGCCTAACAAATGCTACTGCCTCACTAATACCTTTTTTGGGGTGGTATTTTTATGATTTCCTAACTTCTTCTTCAGTGGGAGCTAGGCACCTGGGACACCTCTAACAGGGTATAACATAACCGCTGGCTACCACTGAAAGCCTCTATTGAAAGAGTGACACTTTGGGTCACTCCAGTGTGTTCCTCGGTAATTTGAGGAAGGCTGCGGCTGACTTGATGACAAAACGGTGGGAGCAGCGGTTGATTGTATAAAGCCTGGGGAGCAAATTTGGCTTTGCTTGGCAGTCTGCTCGTGGCTCCTCAGACACAATCAGTGCGGGGGCATTAGGGTAACTCTTCACATGCTACTTGCAAGATTATAGGAGAAACGTGATGACAGCTAGAGCCAAGATGGATATTTTTAGCAAGCTATACAGTCAATACATTTTACTTCTATTCCTACTCATAAATTGCTCATGAGGATTCTTTGGCTTTTATGATTGTGTCTGTTACCAAAGACATTCAGTCACTGCTTCAAGCAAATTCTGGTCAATACGTGACGGGAAGCTATAGTCTGAGCGTGTACAAGCTGTTTGTTTGCTGCAGCTCCTGGGGAGGTTGGTTACCACAGCCACGCTATATTATTCCCAGATTAGATGGCTTTAGCAACTGCCCAGGGGCATATACATGGGTCAAAGACAGACGAGTAAGAACAAGCAGTGAGGGGAAGAGGAATTAGCTAAGGAGACCCTGAAAAACTGAGCAATTGTCTTGGATCCTGATTTGAAATTGATCTTCTGTCTTTGCACTCATGCTAGAGTTTCTGCTTGCACAATCCCAGCTCCACAGTGTTCCACCTCATCTTGCCTGTCTTTACCAACTGCTTCCCTAAGTCCTCAACTAGGCAGTCTGCATCACAGCTTGGCAAGGGAACCTTAAGTGACAAACTGGCTCCTCTCCCATCCGAGAGTCAATGAAGAGCCCAACTCCAATCCCGGTAAACACTAGCCTGCTTACCACTTTGAACCTCCAGTGAGCAGGGCCCACTACAGCCCTAAAACATTGCTGCTCACACCTACAGTTAGGAAGGTTTCCCTAACCTACTTCTTTCTTAATGCACAATAACTCAATATCTCTCCTCTATTAACCTTTACATATCCGAGGGCTGCTATTATGATCTCCCTTTACACTTGGCTTTTCCACATTAATTCCATTTCCTTCAGCCTGTCCTCACAGGTTGCACTTGCTTGCATCCTTATCAGTCCTGCTGTGCTCTCAAGGACTTGCTGTAGTTCGGATATATATTTTCTTTCAAAGCACAGTTTCATCTTCTTTCTCGTTTTCTTCTTCAAAAGCCAGTTCCTTCTTCCATAACAGCCATCATAACAGCCAGAGCACAAGGTGCTAATGGAAAGAAAGGTTCCAGCCTACTACAGTAAATCTGCCCTGAACACACAGTACATTTAAAATTGCATTTATTGTATGTATTTTGTTTTCCAGGATTTGCTATGCCCTGAAGCAACTCCTCAGTTATTCCCGTGTGTGATAAATGTAACCCAAATTAATTTTTAATACATAGATGTAAAACTTTGAAAGTCAAATGACAGAACCTACACATCCAAAGTCTGGCTTTTAGAAGGGCTATTTTTACTTTTAATAAGTATGCTTGCATTTTTGCACCTCTGTTTATTGTGGACAGCTGGCATTGAACGTATAGATCTAATGTATAAATAACTTTAGTAAAACAAAAAACAATTTCCTTGTGCTAGCTTTGCTCCCCCCAAAAAAAAATCAATACAAAAATTCTTAAAATGCATATTATTATAAAATTCTACCTGAAAAAAAAAAAAAAAAGCAGAAACTGGCTCTTGCTCATTTGCTTTGTTTTCATTCTTCCCACTGCCCTCCTCTTGAACTTTACATGGCTCTTTTTTCCCCTCTACTTTTGTCAGCGATGGGAAATTTCTAATCGAACATACTGGATTCATCCCTATTTGAAAATGAAAAGGAAACACATTTGCACTGAGATACACTGAGGGGCATTTGTTAAAGCCGAGGCAGAGTAGCAAAGTTCATCTGCCAGCAGCAAGACTTGTGGTGAGAGGTAACTGCATTTGTCCCTTTTCTCCCAACGGCTCATTATGGCTGAGCAGGTCAGACCTGTCAAACTTCGCCACATTCGCCAGGGCCAGGGAAAAAAAAAAAAAAGAAAGAAAGAAAGAAAGAAAAAATCAAACCACCCTGTACTTGGATGCGAGGGCTGTGCATCCCTCGTGCTTTGTCTGGGCCAACCCTTTCACAGAAGCGCAGACATTGTGAAATGGGGTCAGGAAGGTAGCAAGCCAGCTGCCTGACACCCTTTCGACTGCCTCCCGTGACCGAGGAAAGAGCAGTGACTTCAGGAACTTTGCAAATACAAGACAAGGGCCTCTCCAAGGAAAATCCCAAGCGTAAGCCTGATTTTGGTCTTGCCTCAGGTTGGGGCTTGGGGTGTTTGTATCAGTGTCACCTTGCAGCTTCTCTAGGGCCCCTGTTGTTTTCACGGTGGGAGGGAGGAGAGCAAACTCCATCCCTCTCCCCTCCTTCAGAGTGGGCAAGCCCCAAACCCTTAGCCGATGTTTATTAGCCCAGCAGCATGGCATGGCACAGCGTGGCACGTCATCTCCCCCCAGCTGGCCTTCTGGGCCAAACTTTGCCTGAAGCCTGGCAGCTTCCATCCCAGGGTAACTCCACCAAAGTTGGGGGGAGCTTTATGCCTGTCTAACAAAGAACAGACACAGGCTCGGCAGGCCTTAATGAGCTGATGCTGATCATGTAACTGTCTTATTGAATTTGCATTTCATTAGGAGACTTCATTTGAACCACAGCTGTGAATATTTGAGGGCCTGATTGTGTCTATGGATACTAATTTGTTCAAAGAAGACAAGGAGGATACTGAGCTGCAACCCTGACCCTTTTCGCATCGATCAGACAAGATAGATCCTCCTTAAAATAATGTCAGAGCTGTACCAACATACTCAGGCCCTCATAACCTGGTTGGTACTGAGCTGCTTAAATGCCTCTTCCTGAAACTCATCTCTCAAGGGGACAGGGGAGGGGAACTGGAGCACAGCACCCTGATTGAGCCCTTTGCCTGATTACATTTCTTCTTTACATACTGTAGCTTAGTGAAGCTGATGAAAGCCATGGGATGGGAATATACCATCAGGGGAAAACATCCTACCTCCAGAAGGAAATGCCATCATTCAAATACTGACTTCTTGGTTGAGGCTTCATAATTATCCCTGTAGCCATGTAAATCAGATTACCATACCATAATGTTCTGTAGGAATCCCACATCTTTTAACAATGGAAAGACTGCAGCCAGGAGAAATTAAACAGTTAAAAGCCAAGGCTTGTGACAAGCAGATGGCAATTATTGCTGCTTACTGGTAAAACCTGTTTGTATTAAAAATATCTCAATGTTTCCATTGGAACCTACCAATTAAGAGATTAAGCTGTATTTCATTCACATGGGAGTGTGGGCTCACACACACACCTGGCACTCCCAGATCCAAATTTCACCTAGAGTCTGGCTGAAAATACACCCACTGGTTGTCTGCTGCTTCTCTTGCATTTATTAGGTGGGAATTCGTAAGATTTGTTTTAGGGTTGTTTTATGAGCTGTCAGGAGTAAGAAATTTTCACCTTATTATCAGCAGAAGCAGGAAACTGTTGGCAAATGCAGCCATTTTTCAGAGAATTATCTAACTGGGAAGTGGACCTTTAGAGATGAAGATACTTGAAGCCCAGCCAGGCCTGTAAGGTGGATGGTACATCGCCAAGATTTTATTCTCAAGCTAGCCTAAGCAAGATGATTTGACTGGGAATTGCCCTGAGTAAACACGTTAATAGGATGGAAAATGTTAGCCCCTTCCCTTCTTAGCCAACCAGCCGCTTCCCCTCCGCCGAGGGGAGTGACTATTGGCACTAAAGGGTTTCCTGCGTGTAACAGGTTGGTCTTTTGCCACAGTCCCAGGAGTCTTTTTCTACTAAGAGGGAAGCCAAACTTCCTTCACGGATGCTGCCTTACTCCAAGCATTGCCTCTGTCACTCAGAGACTGTAAGTGGATCTGGACAACTCCCCAGAGGACTCCAATGTTTATAAACTAATAAAGGATCTGATGTTGCCAGTCTGAAAGCCAGATGTAAATGCTGCTGAAAAAGGAGCATTGCTCTCCCCTCTTGCCTTCCATGCCTTGACATCCAGAAGGGTTCAGAGAAGGATCTGGCCCACTCTCCTTACACTGCCATTTGGGACTGTTTCATAGGAAGGAGTAAGGGCACATCCACATAAATCACAAGCAGTGATTATAAGCAGGCCTCGCAGGAAGAAATTCTGTCCCTTGCGTGGTCATCAGGCACAGAGTAAGTACCCAGGTGAACACTGCTACCTGGCAAAGAAAAAGCATTGGCTTCAACCAGCTCAGCTGATCAAATGTTGCAGCTCTGAAGGTATCAGAATATCCTCAGTCTGAAAGCTCTTGTGAAATGCACTTTCCTAGGATTTTTCCAGTCCTATCTTGTACTGCAGAAATCAGTGATGATGCAATGACAGCTTTTCATTTAGCTTTTCAGTGCTCCCATATCTGCTTCCCTAGCCGAAACCAGAAAGTGCAGAGACCCATTTAAACAAGCAAACAAACAAAACAAATAAACTGTTCCACTAAAACAGTTCAGCTCCTAAAAAGTTCAGCTCAAGCCTGATCAGGGACTTGGCAGGAGCTTGGGAATAGCTTTTGCTTTGTTTGAACCAACCCCAAAACCCATCATACAGAAAAAACTCATCCTCTAATGAGTTACTTATGAGCGTTGCTTTCTGGTGGCTGCACATGCTCTGAGAAGGGGGGACGGGGAGGGGGTAGGAGAGGTGTCTCAGCATGTTTCCCACCCACCCTGCTGCCGAACCAGGAGGTTTTCTCCTTTCTCGGTTTGCTGTTTGCAGGAAGGGGCTGGGAGTCTCCCAGGCGACCCTCGCAGAGCTCCCCTGAGACTCCCCGGGACAACCAGGCCTCCACGGAGGCGA
Source organism: Merops nubicus (assembly GCF_000691845.1). NCBI lineage: Eukaryota > Metazoa > Chordata > Aves > Coraciiformes > Meropidae > Merops > Merops nubicus. The sequence goes on along the minus strand of NW_008604343.1, from coordinate 697 downwards.
CGCCGGTGCCGTTCTCTGCCGGGATCTGCAGGGGAGGCTAAAGTAGCGCGACTGGCTGCAGAGGTGCACTGCCCTAGACAGTTCCCAGATCCCCCACCGCAGCCCAACCGGGCAAATAAATAAATAAACTACAGGGCACACCCACCCCCTGCCCCTTCCTTCCCCCTGGTCGGCTAAGAAAGATATCGCCTCCGCTCGGGCCTGCTGCTGCCAGGGGCTTCCAGAGCGTCCCCCTCCCCACCTCTGCTCATCTTCGCCAGCCACCCCGATCCCCCTCCCAAGGCCTGCTCCGATCCCCCTGCCAAGGCCTGCTCCTGGGGCCTGCCCTGTGGCCCGGAAGCTGTGTTTATCCTTGGGGGTGAGGGAAGTTGCACCCCACAGGGCATTCTGGGAGGAACCCCAAGATTTTTGGAGGAGCAATGGTGTTGCCTCAACTTCCAGAGCAGAGGAGAGGTGGTAAGGCCAGACCTGAGGACACCATCGCCCCACACAGCACCTGGCTTTCCCCACACCACCCCTGCCCGCAGCTGCTCCTGGTGAAGCCCCCCAGACTGGACTCCCTCTCACAGGCTCCACGCAGCCCCCAGACCAGCTAGACAGGCAGCAGCGCCCAAGGGTATCCTTAACCTTCCCCCCGACATGTTTACAGTCACAGGTTCAGCTCTGCGCAAACACACTTTTCTTCAGCTTGGCAGGA
>NW_008604342.1:782-993 GCF_000691845.1 Merops nubicus | reverse complement strand
CTCTCCACCAGCATGGCCATGTCCACGAACATGTCGTGCAGCTCCCGGATGCTCGTCTCCAGCTTGATGATCTCGTTGTGCCGCGTCTCGATCTCGTTCAGGGCCTGTTTGGTCATCTGCGAGTCCATCTTGATCTGGGGGGGACAGGGGGGAGCGGTGAGAGGCCTGCGGGTGGCCTGGGGGGCGTCTCGTTGGGGGTCTAGGTGAGCCA
>NW_008604342.1:0-563 GCF_000691845.1 Merops nubicus | reverse complement strand
CACTGGTTCTAGGTGAGCCAGTGGGTTCTAGGTGAGCCAATGAGGGGTTCTGGGTCACTCCAGTGAGCACCAGGGACCTCAAAAAGCCCCGAGAGCTACAGCTCTTCAAGTGATACAGCACTTTTGGGGTGCTAGAACAGTGGTTCTAGGTGACCCAGTGGGTTCTAGTTAACCCAATGGGTTCTAGATGGCCCAATAAGGGGTTCTGGGTCACTCCATTGGGCACCAGGGACCACAAAAAGCCCCGAGAGCTCCAGCCCTTCAAGGGATGCAGCACTTTGGAGGTGCTAGAGCATTGGTTCTAGGTGCCCCAGTGGGTTCTAGGTGAGCCAATAAGGGGTTCTGGGTCACTCCAGTGAGAACCAGGGGCCTCGAAAAGCCCCGGGAGCTCCAGCTCTTCACGCGACGCCTCATTCTGGGGGCGCTAGAACACCGGTTCTAGGTGACCCAGTGGGTTCTAGGTTCCCCAACGGGTTCTAGGTGATCCAATGGGTTCTAGGTGGCCCACTAGCGGGTTCTGGGTCACTCCAGTGAGAACCAGGGACCTCAAAAAGCCCCGGGAG
>NW_008604341.1:1150-1416 GCF_000691845.1 Merops nubicus | reverse complement strand
CGCGGGGCCGCTGCCGCAGGGGCCGAGCGCCGCGCTGCTTCAGGGGTTGGCCCTTTCCCCCACTTGGCTTCGGATTTACTGAACTGGATCTACCGTGCACCTGTCCGGGACACGGCTCTCGCCCTCCTGCCCTGCTCGCGTTTGATCGGACAATTCTCACAGCGCTACCGTCATCTCCAAAATGCTCGCTTTTTATAGTTTCTCTCCCAAAAGCCAACTATAACAACTATACCCTAATCCTCGGCTTTGCACTGCTACTTTATAGG
>NW_008604341.1:0-1133 GCF_000691845.1 Merops nubicus | reverse complement strand
TCTCTCCCTACACTGAACTTGTTTCGATCCATTTGGACAAATATAAACATCAGATTGATTTCGTTTATGGCCTTGTGAGGAAACAGAGCAGGCTTCTTGGACACTAAAACACTAAACACGGAGTAGAAAGGTAAGGAAGAAAGAGGAGAAAGAAGAGAAGGAACAAAAAAGTAGAGAAAGGGAAAGAAAAGAACCGAGAGGAGAGAAGCTGAACGTTCAAGTCCGTAAAGGACATTCGCGCTTCTGTTTTGCAGCTCGTATATGTCATTTTTAGCTCGGGTTAAAACCGCGACTTCTCCGCGAGGGGGGATAAACAACGTTGAAAGGGGAGGACAAATCTTTAAATAGCATCAAAATATCCGAGCGCCATGTGAAGGCTTCCCCCAGCCCTCTGCCCGCCCCAAGAATAGTCCTCCTCACGTGAACCACAATGTCCCCACTTCTTCTGCACCATCCAGGGGACGGTGCGAGAGGATGGAGGGAAAGAAAGAAAGGAGAGAGAGAAAAAGAGGTGTTTGGATCGATAACCCCAACCCCTGAGGCTTGGCAAAACAAAAACCAAACAAAATGAGTTGTTCTTTTTATTTACCTAATCCCGATCTGTGCTCCACCGCTGGCAGCAGTTAAAAGATCCTGGGCTAAATTGGAGCTGGTAAAATAAAATAATAGAAAAACAAAAAATAACAGGAAAAAAAAAAATAAAAAGAGTTTGCGCTAGGTCAGTGTCTGTGCCCTGGGGGGCACGGCTGTCTCCCCACCCCAGCCCACTGCTCCTCCAGCGGGTACAGGCAGATCCGAGCGAGCAGCGGGGCAAGGTGTCCAGGTGCTCTCCCTCCTCCTGCTCCCGGCGCCGGCTGCCCGCGCCGCAGTGCAAACGCGCCCGGGAGCAGCCGCGCTCAGACTGAACCGATCCCTCCCCCCCAGCCGCCCCCTTATTTCAACCCCCCCGCCTAGCTCCCCCCTCAACCTCCCACTGCACTCCGGGCATGCGCACGCGGGGAGAAAGTTTCTGGCTGGGAAGAACCAACTTTTCAACCCGCTTCTCCTGGAGGCGCAGCAGCCCGGGGCTCGCAGCCCGCAAACGTGCGATCTCGCCCCCCCGCCCTGCTCCCGCAGCCTCCCGCGGGGCATCT
>NW_008604340.1:1170-1446 GCF_000691845.1 Merops nubicus | reverse complement strand
TTCTTTTTATTTTCTGTCTCCTTGCTGCAGCGCTAGACTTGTCTTGGAGCCCAGATTTCAGCCCCACAGGGCTCCTAGCGCTCTGTTTTTTAAGTTTAGCAGCCAAGTCTCTTTAAAATGCGGATGGCCGAGTCGAGAGGAGCCAGGCGCTCGCAGCGCCCGTTTCCTTTTCCTTTCTGCCCGCAGAGAAAGGGGAATAATGGATTCCCCGGCTCCCCGCTGCAGGGGGTGCCACTCAAACCTCCCCGGGGTGGGCGAAGGGCGCAGCCCCGCTCC
>NW_008604340.1:0-1157 GCF_000691845.1 Merops nubicus | reverse complement strand
GGGAGGAAAAGCCTCTTCGGGCGCCTTGGAGAGGCGCTGGATAACGTGACTCGGGCTCGTCCGAGTACTTGACAAACTTTTGTTAATAAAAAAGCGGCTTTGAAGTAGCCGGGTTCGGCGTGGAGACGCGGAGGAAACGGTGCGGGGGGAGCTGCTGCTCGCATCGCTCCTGCTTTGTTCCAAAAAAGAAATTGTAATTACAACGCCTGTCTGTGCTGGTCCAGCTGGAGTGGGGCTGGGCTGGGCTGCCCCTCGCCCACCCCCTGCTCTGGTGCTGTCATTGAGCGGCCGGGTTCCCCTGAGGAGGAGGAGGAGGGTTTTTTTAGGTAATACTTCATTTCTACCCAGAAGAAAACTGGTAGTCGCTTGGAAATACCCTGCTGGGTGTTGTTTGATGTTGTTTGTGGTGTAGGGGAAATGAGTGTTTGTACTATAGAAAAGTTTGCTGTTGCCTTTGACCCCATCCCAGCTCCCCACCCATCCCGGGGCGTCCCAGCCGTGCTGGAAGGACTGGGTTGGAGCCTCCAGTTTGGGTTGTTGGGCTCCGCACTGGTGGATGTGTTGTCTCTTCCCTGCTTTCTGTCTGGGTATTTTTTTTTCCTGTCCAGAACAAGTTTTCCACTGGTTCATCCCCTCCCCCTCTTAATCCTGCAAAACCAGGGTTTTCAGTGAAATGGGACTGCTGGGGACACCCGTGGTCTGGCTCGTGGTGGCCACCTCGTACCTGCTGCATCTGGGACCTGGCGCTGCTGGCACCGGTGGAGGACGAGGAGGACGCTTGGCGCTGCCCGAGCCAGGGCTGCCAACGCTCCCTGCATTTCGATTAGACAGCTCTGCTCTATTTCTCATAGAAAATAGCCTAAAAAAAAGGTCCATCTCAGCAGCAGGGCCTCCGCCGCTGAGCAAGCCGGGGCAGGCCGGGAGGCAGCGAGGTCGGTGCCCTGGGAAAGGTCCCAGAGCCGGCACAGTGAGCTGTGGATCCTGCCTCCCTCCGAGGAGCAGGATTGAACCAGCTGGCAGATCCCCGTGATCTCTTTCTGTCTTTCTAAAAACACCCACCTCAGGCAGAGGCGAGCTGCCCGCGCGGGGCGGCCGGGGTGCCGGGTGGGCGTGCTGGGGGATGAGGTGTGTGGCAGCACCGTGAGCTGCCGTGGGTG
>NW_008604339.1:0-3203 GCF_000691845.1 Merops nubicus | reverse complement strand
GAAAAGGGTAAATTTAGGTTAGACATTTGGAAAAAGATCTTTACTATGAGGGTGGTTGATCACTGGAACAGGTCACTCACAGAGGAGGTGGAGGCCCCATCCCTGGAGACATTCAAGGTCAGGCTTGATAGGGTCCTGAACAACCTGACTTGGCTGGGTAGAGATGTCCCCGCTTATTGTACTGGGGGCAGAGGTCCCTTCCAACCCAACACATTCTGTGATTCCATGACCCAACCCTCAGCCTGCTCCACCACAGCTCACCTGTGAGAAGCCCCCCAGGATGATGCGGTTGGGGGGGATCCCATTCTTCATCTCATGCTCAATAATTGCTTTAACTGGAAGAAGACAAGAGAAATGGGTCAGCAGAAGGGGGAGGGGGCCGAGGAGCAGCACCTGAGTTTGGGGGTTGCACACAGGACCCTCAGCATGCCAGGGGAAGGCAGGTGCCAGAGATCCCACGGACTGATCCCACTTGGCTTCAGCCAGGGAGATGGTGGGCTGGGACCACAGGAGAGCAGAGAGGAAGCAGCAGTGGAAGGAAGACATCCATGCCCATGAGCTCAGTGCTTTCCCTCCCTGAAGCCTCTTACTGTTTTCTGCAGCTTTCTTGATTCCAGCTTCATCCTCAGGTGCATCTGGGGTCAATCCCATCAGGTCAAACCTGGGAGGAGAAGCAGGGTCAGCCCCAAACCTCTCCCAGCACCCAGGGTGTGCTCTGCCCTTCCCCTGACTTCCACAGGGCAGTGGATTTTGGCTCTTCAGTCCACAACCCACCCTCACTCCCTAAAATCCACCCCCAAAAGAGTCCCACCCAGCCCCAGCAGCCCCAGCACTGACCAGGAGGGCATGACCATCTTCATGTTGAGGGTCACCGGGATCCGCGGCCTGGGGAGAAAAGTTTGGGTGTTGTAGTTTGAGCTGAGGGGAGTGGGGCGACCATCCCTCCTGCCTGCAGCAGCGAGTGCCAAAGGACAAGCAGCAGCACGGTGCCACCAGGGGCACCTGGGGGATGTGGGGTGACCCCAGGGACCACTCGTGAGCCCCGGGCAGGTCCTGGCTGAGCTGGCAGAGAGGAGGGAGGAGACACGGGCAGCTGAAGCAGGAGATGCTGCTGGAGCAGCTGACCCCACCACCCTGGAGGAACCCCAGGCCACCAGCTGCATCCCCAAAACCTCAACAGCGGGCACCCAGAGCCCCCCCTGAGACCTCCCCAGGGCCCCTTCCCCCAGCAAGGGGTGGCACTTACGCGTGAGGGCAAATGTACTTCACGTAGGGGAGGCGGATGGAGGAGAGAGCATCAGCCCAGCTGTGCCTGGGGAGAGAGCAGGGCAGAGCAGGAGCTGAAGGCTTGCCTCAGCATTTTGGAGAACGCTGGCCGAGGTGAGGACTTCCCCCAAGATAGGTTTCCTCTGAGGCTGCCCCTGTGCCCTGGTGGCATTTCACCAGGTCCTGCCCACCCTGGCAGCCTGATCACCACCGTGATCTCTGCAGCAGCACACAAAGCCCTGCAGCTGGGGCTGGGGGGAACCTCCCGTGTGGGGAGAAGCCTTTTTGTCCCTCCTGTATCTCACACTGTCCTCTGAGGCAGCCTTGCACGCCAGGGAGATGCCCTGGCACAGGCACAGCCCCCCTCCCGTGGCCGCAACAGCCGCAGTGCTTATCTGCCTGCCTGGAAGAAAGCAGCACACCAAACCCGCAGGGGGCTGCCAGGATCATAAATATTCAAGTGCAGGCAGCTGCTGGCCGGTGAGGGCGGTGCAGGAAGAGCCACCAGAGTGAGCTCAAGGCCCCAGACACACCTCGGGGCTGCCCCAGGGGCGAGCAGAGCCCGCAGCAGGGGGGGCAGACCCAGACCCAGGCTCAGCCAGAGCCAGCCCCAGGAACACTCACCCCGTGTCTCCAAGGCCATGTAAAAAAATGACCTGTTAAATTAAGCAGAAAAACAAAAGGATTAGTCGGTGGGCCCTGGGAGAGAGGCAGGGACGTGGCAAAAGGCCACTGAGTCACTGACTAGAAGACTCAATCGGGCAGAAATTGGGTGAAGCTAATGACACATCTCTGCGGCTTTGGGCACGACGGATGGGTGGAACAGGCACGACAGAGCTGGCTCCACAGCCAGGCCCGGGGGCGTTGCTGGCACCTCGGGTGGCAGAGGGTTGTCCCACCTGGCTCCGTGGCACCACACTGAGCAGAGTCTGCCCTGGCCAAGCACTCCCCAGACCCCTCCCCACAGGCCACCCGAGCAGCCCCTAAGCAACAGGGAGCAGAGGGAAGGCACCCGCCGGGCCCTGGGGAAGCACAGAGGATTTTCTTCAAGGGATTTGCTTTAAATGCCCGAATCAGATCCAATTCCCTGCCCTCCCTGAGCTCAGGCCCAGCTGTGAGGCTGCACACGTGCTTCCAGAAACAAACAGCCCAGCCCAAGGGCCAGTCACCCTTCCCCAGCACGACCAGACTCCGCTGGTCCTGCACCCCTCTGGGGCACCGAGATGCCCATCTGACCAGCTGAGGGATCTCAGCTCGTGGCCCTCTGAGCCCCAGGGAAGCTGCTGCTCATCTCCAGGGCTGAGCTGTGTGAAGGGCAGCAGCAGGAGGCAGGAGGGGCCCGGCCCTTACCGCGGCAGTCTCCCGCTCTGCCCCTGAGACCGTCACTGCGTCGGCGAGGAGGGGGACAGACATGTTGTTACCACACATACACCGAGAGGGACTCAGACACTGGCACCTGCGGGGCAGAGGGACAAAGGTGAGGCAGGAAACACCCCCCTCTCCTCCCCTGGCGACCGTTTGCTCCAAGGCACCAGCTGTTTAGGGGAAAATTAAAGAGCAGGCGAAGGGTTTGATGTTTTGATGTCTCCTCCCTCGGGCCAGCCCGGTTCCATCCCTGGGCTGGGAGCTCCAGGAGGCAGCAAACACTTCCCGCGTGTGTCCCAGCAGGGATGCGAGCGTCAGGCCTCAGAAGTGTTAAAATTAGCTTTTTCTGTTCCACCTGGCAGCCAGAGTTATTTCTGTGCCCATGGAGGTGGGCAGAGGGCGGCCGGGCGCCTCCGCAGCCCTCCCCGGAGCCTGACCCACATCTGCCCCTGCCGGGAAGCAGGAAGCACCAGCCAGGGCTGCAGCACGCCAGTAAAAGCTCCAGCCCTCTTTTATGGAGCTGTTTGGGGATAAACCAGAGCGTCCTGGTGCTGGCATGAGACCCAGCCCCG
>NW_008604338.1:2699-2978 GCF_000691845.1 Merops nubicus | reverse complement strand
CCCCTCCTCCTCCGATCCCATCAGTGCCGCCTCCCCCCGCCCCCTTGAAGTGACGATTCCTATGAAATGTGCCTGGTGCCACAGACTCCTTTGATCTCGCTGAGTATGGGGAGGAGGGAGCTAGAGAATAAATTAAATAGCAAAGGAAGGAGGAAGCAAGGAGGGAAAAGCCCTCCCACGGGAGCCTGGTAGATGGTGCCTCTTTTTCATGAAAGCAGCCAGGCAAGAGCCTGTCCCAGGCCGTGCCTGATGCCACAGAGCATGTGGGGGCACCCTGCT
>NW_008604338.1:0-2508 GCF_000691845.1 Merops nubicus | reverse complement strand
AGCCGTGTGGAGATGCAGCGCTGCCAGGGACGAGCTCTGCGGAAGCGTGGGGCTGCCAAGTGCCAGCCCTGCCGTGCGCTGGCCAACCTGCCCCCCCCGGCCACGGCTCCCGCTCGGAGGAAGCCCTGAGACACACGACGGTGGGTGTTCCTGGGCTCCTTTCCTTTCCCACTCCCACCAAACCGAAGCTGCCCTGCAAGGCCACCAGGGCTGTAGGTCGCTCTCTGTTATGGCAGGGCAGGGGGGACCTGCTAGCAGCTTTGTTGCCTTCCCCATCGGTGCTGCCATGGTGTTTGCCCAGCTCGGCTGCCATCGTGCCCTTGTGCTGGAGAGCAGTGCAGCTAGGGGGGTGCCTCGGTCCCCCTTGATGGTCCCACCTCGAGCACATCCTCCCCCCCAGCATGCAAGGGCACGGGGCTGACCTCAGTCCCATGCCCTGGCAGAGCTGAGGGCCCCCTGGGCACAGTGCGGTGTGTGGGTCCTGCTGCAGCCCCTGGCTTCGGGAAGAGCCGCTTCTTGGGGTCTCTGTTCTCCTCTGCTCCTTCAGCCCCTCTCACCCAGCCAGCCCCTCAGGCCCATCAGTCCCCTCAGGCCCATGGGATGATGCTGAGAAGTGGCAGGGGAGCGGGTTGTGATGATGCTGAGAAGTGGCAGGGCAGAGGGGACAGAGTTCCCAGGCTGGGGAGGGGGCTTAGGGTCAGAGGTGGCATGTGAGTTCAGCTCTCAACTCTTTTTTCTTTCTTTTAATATTTTTCTCTTTTACACTCTTGCTGCCTTAACATGACCTTGGCCAAATTATTTCCCCTCCCTTTGAGATTTATGGCCCTCTTCCAGAAATGATCTGTTCTGTCTACAAAAATAGACACCGTGCTGTTACTACACTTTAAAATATAATAAGCGCTGGGAGACTGCTCTTCTGCTGCTCTCCAGCCCCAGAATCCCCCCTCCACAAAGCACAAATCCCACTGCTTTCTGGATGCCAAAGTGGGTGCAGCAAGAGCATAGGCATCACCAGCCCTTTCCAGCTCTGGCAGTGTGTGTATCTCCCTCCCAGAGTCCACTCTTTGGAGCTGGGTAGTGGAGACCTCCCATCTAAGACCACAGCTGCTCTCAGAAGATGCTGGGACTGTGTGGGACAGACAGAGACAGGCTGGACTTCCCCAGGGTGGGGGCAGCAGGGGACCTGGCTCAGGGTGGAAAACGTCTCACAGCCCGAGGGGACAGTGTGGCCCGTCATGCTTGGCCTCCTGAGCCCTCCAGGCACACTCAGGGTGGCCTTGGCACAGTCGTGGGCCATTTCACTGGATTTGTTGAGATGATTATTATGCTTTTCTGCCAGGCTTGGAGGCGAGTCTTTGTCCCACAGAATGGGCTCTGTTCCCCTACTAAGTCCCCACCAGCGTGGCCCCAGGGGACCCGGTGTGAGCAGCTGTGCTCTGGTGCGATGGTGATGGGCAGCAAAAGCAAATGCAAGTTCAAACCACCTCCATCTCAGCTGGAGGATCATGGGAGTGTCCTGGAGATGCAAAATGGCTGCAAAATAAAACAAACATGAGAAGCAGATCAAACTTGGCCATTTCAGTTGTTGCTTTTACTCCTCATCACCGCATTTGTTTCCCGACTTGTGCATGCATTTGTTTATTGTGTGGCTGTGCCTCTGTGTACACATTTTGGGATAATTCTCTTTCTGTTGGATTTCCCCCCCCCCCGTTGTGACTGCAGAGCCTTTTTCTGTCCCCACTCTGGGCACTCTGAAGATGGGAGCCCTTGAATGTGGTTGCCCTTGGGTGCAGGAGGCTGTGCAGAGCCGCACTCAGGTAATTTAAGGCGTTCATTTAACAGGAAATTTTAACTCTGCAGGATGTCCAGAGATGATGTCTCTCTGGACAAACATCACCTGGGCAAAGGAGGGGGTGCTGGGGAAGTGTCTGGGTTTGCTTTCTGTTTAGAGGAGTCACTGTGGTCACCCTGGACAGCCTGTGTCTGCGCACTCCAGTACGAGGATGAGTCTGTCCCATGGGCCGACGGCTTTGCCACCTTCCCCGAGGGCAAGGGAGCGGGGGGATGGAGCTGCGGTGTGGAGGAAGGGGCTTGGGCCTGCCCGTGGATTAAGGTTAAACAGGAGGAGAGCCCGACCCCTCACAGCTGCTGCTCTTCAAATGTTTTATTTCCTGCTCTGTGTAAGCCCGGATTGACCTGCAGGCAGCAGAAAACGTTGAATAACAAACGATCTCTCTGAAAGCAGAAAAACGCCAGAAAACTCAGGAGAAAAACCTAGTCGGTTGTGTGGCCCCCCAGGCAGCTAGCTGGAAGCAGGGGGGTCTCCGGGGAGGAGGGTGCGCAGCGCTGGGTGTGGGCACTGGTGCTGGCGTAGGGCAGGTGGGCTGGCAGCGTGGGGGTCCCTTTCCCCAAGGGCTTGAGGTTTCCCGCGGGCCCCCCAAGCAGCATGGGGCTGCCAGGGCCAGGCAAGCTGCCCCCGGGATGGGCGATGGCGGTGAGCGGGCCCCG